>NW_027132714.1:0-1117 GCF_026122565.2 Emydura macquarii macquarii | reverse complement strand
AGTGAAGTCTACCTACCACAGGAGATCAGTTGGCCATGGAAGTGAAATACCAATTTTGAGAAATTTTTTTCTATATGTTCTTATAAACTGTAAGTTATCACTTACCTCTTTGTACACTAGAGATCTCCTTAATATATCATACAGGGGCAGAACAAGAGCTGACAGCTGGGAGTTGAAGTTTAAAAACTTCCCAGTGGAAATAAGATACAAATCCTGAACTAGACAGAATGAAAAACCACTGGGACAGCTTCCCAATGGATGCGGTGGATTCACCACCACTTGTAAGCTCTAAGTCGACTTTGGCCATCTTCCCAAACCTCTGCTCTACTTCAAACACAAGTTATTGGGCTTGTTGCAGGGTGGAAAGCTCAGGCTTGTTCTAGGAAAGATTCGTCTATATGGGCCATTCTGTCCTTAAAAGTCAATTCAGCAATCTCACATGTATTACCCACAAAAAAATCGACAAGAAAGGAAGATGAAGCATCCAAAGTTAAGCACTCAAAAGTTGGGAAACATCAGAAATAGGGTTGCCTGTCAATGGGTAGTTAAGGTAATGTGTGATACCAGGGTTCAGATAGAACCTGGCTGTTCCTCACAAAAATATTCTCTATTTGTCTAGCAGTCACGTGGAGTGACGATTCATAAGACAAAATGCAGGGAGGGAAATGCTTTGTGATCAGTTTCTCTTGAACCTTGTCTGTGAATCTTTGACTCAGCACTTTAGTATGTAGCCCTCTCTTCCAAATTCAACCTGTAGGAAGCGGACCAGCTTAGCTGTACATATTCAAAACCTCCCAATGTTAACAAGTGAAAATTTTCACCCCCCGTTATTCTTCTTCAGGATTCTTGCCTTCCTAGGTAACAAAGGAGAACACTACCAAAAGAATCACACTGTTTTCCATTCTTGGAGCCTTGAAGGAAAAGAAGTAATTGCTCAGTTTGATAGGGGATGTCACCATCTCACTGAACTGTGTGACTTCTCCAGCCCATTTTTAGGGTCATTAAGTCCATTGCACCAATATTTTAATTAGTCTTAGGAAGAAAAGGCCTTCAAATGTCATGCAGGGAGTAAAGCTCATCTGGTGAGGGTCGTGTAGGGTCCACTGTCATCACACAG
>NW_027132713.1:0-1102 GCF_026122565.2 Emydura macquarii macquarii | reverse complement strand
TAGGTTCATAGGAAAAGAGATCATTTGATTCAGCTGAGAGGCTTACAGAGAGAATAAGCGCTGATTCCTTCTTCACTGCAGACTTTTATACCCTAGACATATGGGAGTGGGGCACCCTTATTTCTAAACCAACTAATGCACACTTCCTGTTTCTTCCAGGTAGTTTTGCTTATATGACATTCCCATGCCTACTTCCTTTCCTTTCCTGTTATTTTCTGCTTACATGACATTTCTATTTTCTAGCTACGTGTCATTTTCATGCATAACTTCCTTTTTCATTGTTACCTATTTCTATACCTTAAGCTAATAATTCTTATTCCCTTACAGGGGCCAGGGGCCCCGAGTCTGCAGAGAGACAGGAGTTTGGGCCATCAGGGAGGGAAGGAGAGGGAGGCTGGTGAAAGGCTGTTCCAGCCCCAGGGCTCAGCTCAGGGGCCCGGCCGTCCCTGCAGAGCAGCTGGTGGGAAAGGGGCTCTGCTCGCACTAGCACAGCCCTTCAGTGCCTCCACCCCACTGGGGAGCAGCCTGTGGGGCTGGGGCTGTGGGAGCAGAGTGACCCGTCTGGGGCAGTGGCTGGGTTGGGCCGTGGGCACTGACTCTCTGCTCTGTCTCTCATTCCCCTCTAGGGTGTCAGAAGCACTGTGAGCAGGTACGTCCAGGCTCGTCTGCCCCTCTTGCCCCATTGTGCTGGGAAGAGGCTCAGAGACCCGGCTACAGACCCAGCCCCTAGATCCCCGATCCTGGGATGGTCTCATTCTCTGGATCCAGTCCCCCTGATTCTCCATCTCCCTGGGGCGGCTGGAGCTGTGGCTCTGTGACCCATCCCGGGAAGGGGATCGCCGCACAGCTCTGGGCTGGAAAACCCTCCCTGGGGCCGGACTGGCTCAGGGGATCATTACTGGGGCTGAGGCCTGTCACCCTGAAGGCCCAGTTGGGACCTGGCCCCAGCTCTATCATGGCCCAAAGCCTGTCCCATGTAATGGAGCCCAGGACCTGTGGGGAAAGAGCCGAGTGTCCAGCTCACACCTCAGAGGGTCGTTTCCGCCTCCCAAAACCCCCCACCCCATGGGGAGCGACCAGGCCCCTTGGAGGCTGAGAGGAG
>NW_027132712.1:0-1111 GCF_026122565.2 Emydura macquarii macquarii | reverse complement strand
ACGACCAGTGCCCAGGGTTGCCAACTGATAATGCCAAGGTCAGGGCAGGCTGCAAAAGGAGAGCAGATTCTCCCCACGCTGGTGGGTGACACTGAAGCCCGGCTTCCCAACCAGCCACAAACTGCTTCTGATTACCCCACACTGGATATCAAGAAGCCAGTCCACAAATGCCCACAGCCCCCTTCACTGCATTTCAGCTCCAGGCTCCCAAATCAGCACTAGGTCCAGCAAAGAGACCAGTTACTTAAACTCTCTCTGCTCTTTGCTAAAAAGGTTCCCTCTGACCCCAAGGGGTCAGCCACAGCACCAGATCAATATAAGTTTGGATCTTACCTAAAATACCATGCTGGCAGCCAGTCCTATAGTATCTAAAACTAAAGGTTTATTGTACAAAGAAAGAAATAAACCATGAAAGAAATGTTAAAGGGTTAAAGTAAATCACAGATATACAAATGATTAAAAGTCCATATACTTCAGGTTTCTGGAAGAAATGTGGAGTTGCAGGCTTGTATAGTTCCATAGTACCTGGATGGGTCTAGGTCCTTCGGTTCAGTTGCAAGATGAATTGGTCCAGAGATAGGTGTATGTCTGCAGACTGGACAGGAGCAAAGACAAGATGGTTTCTCTGGCTTGATCTTATAAACCCCCTCCTCCGGCCATGCGGCCTGTGGGCAGTCACAAGACCCAAAATGGAGTCCATAGTCACATGGGCCAATCCTGGTGACTCCTCTGGTGTGCCTGGGGTCCATAATCACATGGGACAGTCTGATGCTTCATCAGGTAGGCTGCCTGCAATGGAGTCCAGAGTCACGTCAGCAGGTTCTGGTGACTCAGTGGTGATGCTGGCCTCTCCCTCAGGGCCCCTTGCACCTGGGAATGCCTTAATGGGCCATTACGCAGGCCATTGTTCTGCAGCCTTCCTATCTGGGGTGTTGCCCAGGCAGAACAATTTGAAATACAGATATCTCAAATACATCTATAACTTCCATTTCAAATATCACACACGAACATAAGTATTATTATCTTACTTAGCACACTACAACCTTCCTAACAGTACCTGACATGGCATATCCCACATGGATTATGATGATTCTGCCATACTGATGTCACC
>NW_027132711.1:0-1106 GCF_026122565.2 Emydura macquarii macquarii | reverse complement strand
GACCAGGCCTAGGGCTTAGGTCAGCTAAATCACATCCTGAGCGATGTAACTGGGCTGACCAAACTTTCTGGTTCAGACCAGCCCTTAGAGTCACTCAGGGCTCATGCTGCACCCAGGCGTGCGACCCCTGCCAGGCTGTGCCGTGGTGTAACGTCCTCCCAGGAAACAGACTGTGCCTGTGACTTTCCCTAGACTGGGACAGCCGCCAGGGCCAGCGTTGCCCACAGAGAGGCCAGCATTGACCAGGAAGGGAGCCCGACTAGGACTCCAGGATGCAGATTCACAGCCTCCCCTTGACTCCAGAGCTCTGGGGGGAGATGAAGCACCCCCTGCTCTGGAAGAAGCATTGGCCCTGCAGACGCAGGTGGGGCTGGGAAGGATTCACTGGACCAAGGTTTTCTCTTCTTGTCTTTCACCCCTCGTTCTTGAACTTCAGGTTAGTGATTTACCAACAAAAGTGATGATGGGGGAGAAAGAAACACAAACAAATACAAACCCCTCCCCCGCCCACATCATCATCACAAGAAGAAAACTACACCCTGTGATTGCTGGCCAAGTAGCATCTAACATCACTTTCAGAGGACTGAAAGTGAAAGGGGGCGGGAGGGCAGCTGCGCCAGCGTCCCGGTCTGTGTTCAAATGAACAGAGAAATCTCTGAATTTGCAGGACGTTTCCACAGCCAGGTTTATATCAGACTCAGGAGGTGCCAGTTTCTCCCTGACAATCCCTTCAGTGAGGCCCGTTGGTAGCAGCAGCTCATCTGCAGGACAAGTGCTGCGTGTCCGGACACCTCAGCCAGAGCCGGGGATCTGGGGACCCAGAGCCCAGAGCTCCCCTCCCGCTGAATCCTGGAAAGAAGCTTTGTTTGAAGCCGTGTCTGTCTCTTCCGGGGCCCTCAGTGTCTCTAGCACCCCCGGCCCCTTCGTCATGGAGAGTTGGCGCCATCAGCCCCCATTTCACTTACCGAGGCTGCGGCACCCGTTCCGCCCAGGAGTCACGAAGCCACAGGGTCAGACCAGACCCCTCACCATTGTTACGTGTGACTCCTTTAACCGGGCTCAGCGCCTGGCCCCCCTGCCGCTTCCACCCGTCAAAAAGGAAAAGG
>NW_027132710.1:0-1132 GCF_026122565.2 Emydura macquarii macquarii | reverse complement strand
AACTCTCGTTCTTTTTTACATATTGGCTTTGATAAGAAAAGCTCAAAGGATACAAGCATCTACGTTGTTTTTGGCAACGAGAGTTCTGTGGCCTTTAAAGACTAAAGTTGTTTATGGCAACTAAAGTCTTTAAAGGGCCACAGAACTCTCGTTGTTTTTGCCATTTTGGCTTTGTTAAGAAAAGCTCAAAGGATAGAGCATCTACGTTCTTTTTGGCAAACGAGAGTTCATGGGCCCTTTAAAGACTTAAAGTTTTTTTATGGCAACTAAAGTCTTTAAAGGGCCACAGAACTCGTTGTTTGCCATATTAATTTGATAAGAAAAGCTCAAAGGAGAGAAGCATCTACGTTGTTTTTGGCAACTAAAGTCTTTAAAGGGCCACAGAACTCTCGTTGTTTTTGCCATATTGGCTTTGATAAGAAAAGCTCAAAGGATAGAAGCATCTACGTTGTTTTTGGCCACAGAACTCTCGTTCCTTTTGCCATATTGGCTTTGATAAGAAAAGCTCAAAGGATAGAAGCATCTACGTTGTTTTTGGCACAGCACTCTCGTTGTTTTTGCCATATTGGCTTTGATAAGAAAAGCTCAAAGGATCGAAGCATCTACGTTGTTTTTGCCATATTGGCTTTGATAAGAAAAGCTCAAAGGATAGAACCATCTACGTTGTTTTTGGCAAGTAAAGTCTTTAAAGGGCCAGAGAACTCTCGTTGTTTTTGCCATATTGGCTTTGATAAGAAAAGCTCAAAGGATAGAAGCATCTACGTTGTTTTTGGCCACAGAACTCTCGTTGCTTTTTCCATATTGGCTTTGATAAGAAAAGCTCAAAGGATAGAAGCATCTACGTTGTTTTTGGCAACGAGAGTTCTGTGGCCCTTTAAAGACTAAAGTTGTTTTTGGCAAGTAAAGTCTTTAAAGGGCCACAGAACTCTCGTTGTTTTTGCCATATTGGCTTTGATAAGAAAAAGCTCAAACGATAGAAGCATCTACGTTGTTTTTGGCAACCAAAGTCTTTAAAGGCCAGAAAACTAAAGTTGTTTTTTACATATTGGCTTTGATAAGAAAAGCCAAAGAATAGAAGCATCAACGTTGTTTTTATAACGAGTTGTGGCCCTTTAAAGACTAAAGTTGTTTT
>NW_027132709.1:0-11183 GCF_026122565.2 Emydura macquarii macquarii | reverse complement strand
TTCATCTTTCTCAGATGTCCCGTCTTACATTTGGCTGTAATAAAACACATTTTGTTGGACTGTGATCATTTAAGTAGGTGATTTAGATCTCTTTGTAACAGCAATTTGTCTCCCTCATTATTTGCTACCCCACCAATATCTGCAAACTTTCTCAGCCAAGATATTATGTCATCATTGTGATAGGGTGTACCGGGTTCTGAGGCCCACTTCTGGAAGTCTTGTTGACCTACCACACCCCATCCCCGATAGGAGCAGGAGAGGTCGGTGAGTCCTCCATGTGGCCTGGAGAGGTTGCGGGGAAGCAGCCAACCCGGGCTCAGCAGGCCAAATAAAAGGTGCTGCAGTAGCAGAGTCCTTTGCTGTCTGAACTCAGAGGTGCAAGGGTGATGCTCCTGGTTGGCTGAAGGAACTGCAGTACCAGGGACAGAGCAATTGCTGGCAGGGACCAGGAGAGCAAGAATGAGCTCCTAGTTTGCTGCTGGGATTTCAACAAGACTTCAGCCTAATCTAAGAGTGAAAGAAAGGTACTAGGGGTGACAGCGTGGGGAAGTGGCCCAGGAAAAAGCAGCAATTAATATAGGAATGCAGCAGCTGGCTGCTACTTACAGGGTCCCTGGGTCAGGACCTGGAGTAGTGCGTGGGCAAGGGTTCCCCCACACCAGCCACAGACAGAGTGGCTTACCCCCTAAGGAAGGAGTCGAGTCAGGTTCTGAGAGAAGATTGAAGACCCAAAAGAGGGTCAGTAATTATGGAACTTTGATACACCCTGGAATGGGATCAAATGAACTGAACTGAAAGTGACTCAGCTGCAGGCCTATTTCCCCAGCTGATATACCCAGAGCTTCGTATTTTTGTCATAATAACTTCCTAGTGAACACTGTGGCACCTGATAGTTTTTACAAGTAAATATCCAGGCACTGTCCAGAGTGATGAGTAATTAAACCGTATTTTCTGCCTTAGTATCTTACTCTCACCAGTATGAGGTCAAGAATCCTAGAGGTCTGTGTCCTGTGCAGTTATTTAAAAGTAGTAAAAATGTTTGTGAACTTCCTACAAACAAGATATGGAAGCAATAGGTATTTACCTACTCTTATCTTATCTGAAGTTGATATCAATGATCCATTATGACTAAGTTCTTCTTCCTAATTTTCCAAATAAGGGATATCTACTTTCTCTCCCCCTCCACTTGCCCACTCTTTACCTTCACAAGGATGGTGAAAAATGGGGAGTCTTTAAATCAGGAATTGATGTCCTTATAAAAGAAATTCTTTAGCACACACAGAATTTATGGGCTTGATGTAGGAATTACTGGGTAAAATTATGTGGCTTGAGAACCTTGTCAGAGCTAGACCTTTTACTTGTGAATGGTTTATCTTTTCCCCCTCTAAATGGCAATGTGAAGAAATTATTCCTTCACTCTAAAAGTTCTCTTGTGGGGTTTTGCAGTGTTCTAGATTTATGTTTACAAATGAAATTATCCAGTGTAGTCTGTTCATGCAATCACACAACTCTGACATATGTAATTCATAACTCCTTCTTGTCTTTGTGTTTTGTCTGTGTACAGGCGAGAGAGAAATCAGTGCTCTATGATGCAATCACTGTTGCACATGAAATGGGCCATTCTCTTGGCTTCCCTCATGATGATTCTAAGAGAAATAAAGCTAGAGGCTGTGTTTGCAAATGCCCCGGAGGAGGAAAATGTGTTATGTGGTCATATGCCCCGTGAGTAATGCTTGGTTTTAAAGTTTATAATACAACAATTATGTCTTTGCTAGGTCATTGTAAAGGAGTCCCCTAAGGTTTTTCTCCAAGGTGGTGGAAGAATCTGACTGCACTCAGTTATTTACAGTGGGTGGCTCCAGCACAGGCTCTAGTTCCTTAGGTTTTGCAAGGAGGCTCTACCCTTTGCAGGTCTTCTTGAATTTCTTCAGATAGAGGAATAAAAAGGAAAGGTAAATTTCCCAATGCATTTGAGAGGCAGGAAGGATCCACAGCGCTGCCAACAATACAGTGCCTGTGTAGTGGGTTTTGAGATCTCTCTAGCTGGGCTGCTGAGTCAGGCTTACTCTGTCAGCTTGCCCTGAGAGTTTGTTGAACTGCCCACAAGTTTGAGGAGAAGATCTCCTGGATGGGAGTTCCCCCTGTGGCTGCACGAGTCACTCCAACAGCCTTCTACTTAGATCACTCTTGTTCCTTCTTCCCCCACCCCAGCTGACTGCAGTTTTTTCCCTTTAAAAAGCTGCCATCATATATGATTGACAAGACCAGAGGGGTGGGAGTAGTCCTTCCCCCAGTGCCTCTCTGGCACCTTCCTCAGCAGTGGTGTCTATACACCCTATCACAGTTGTCTTGGAGAATAGGGCTTTTTTTGTATGGACTGCTTGCCTCTGATACACGTGAGACAGGATGGTCCTTCCTTTTCATTACATATTATATAAGAGGTACAGAATGGCAGTTGAAAATGTTCAGTCACTGATTCCTCTGCCTCTCCTTTTTACCTGGCTAATAGGCTTCCTGCCTTTGAAGAACCAATAAAATTCAAGAGTCTTCTCTGAGTCTGAGTCTGTAACTTGTACATGTGATATTTTTCCTTTGTTTTTTGTCTTTCTTTCTTTCTTTTGGGATGCTTATTCAACATTTGACCTGACATCAATTGCTTTGCAGATTAGTTTTGGAGTTCCAGTTGGAACCTAAAAATGGCAAGTGATTATGGGCCCTGCCCTCCTTATACTGGCCCAAAGCACCTTGCAGCAATGATTCTCCTTCAAGTGATTACACACACGTACATTTCGTTGTAGATATATGTGTGACCGGTGCACAGGAGTTGAAGACTTCTGCTATCATTTCCACTGGGGCTGCACATGTGCACTGTGTGTTCTTGTGCTCACAGCTGAAAGGTATGAAGAACAAGACTGCTCTGACTCCCTCTCAGTTCCTTCTCACTGGCTGTGGTGGAGTTGCAGCTCTCTGTATTCCTTCAAGCCCTGGTTCTTTTACTCTTTCTCATCTATGGTTACTTGTAAATAGTTAGGCAGTCTAATGTAAATAGATTAAATACTTCTTAAATGTTAGCTCTCCTTTGACTGATTGCACACGTGTATTCCACTCTTGGTGTGTGCACGTCCTGCTCACAGATGCCAGAATTTTTTTCCTTCATTGGTACCAGTTGGAGTGCCTTGAGCACCCCCTAACTGCTGCACATCATAAATTGCCAATCCAACTCTGAGCCTCTTCAGTCCCTTCTTACCACTCGTAACAATCGCCAGATCTGGTCTTTTTGCATTTGAAAGTTCTCTCACTAGACTGTGTTCTCTTGTGTTGTAAATAGCTAGTATTATTAAGGTTAATAGTATTTAGTTAGTATTTAGTTTTTTTGTTTTTTTTTACCATCTCATGATTTCAGTCAACTCCCAGTACTGAGGGATGCCTTGATCACAAGGCTTCAAGCCCTGTGTGGTTCCTGCAATAAGGCTATGCCCATGAACGACCTACACTCAAGTTGCTTGAAGTGGCTTGAGGAAGCTCATGTTGGAGACTGTTGACAAATTCGCAGAGCCTTTAAGCCTTGCACAAAGAAAGTTTTGAATCCAGACTAAAGCTTTTACTCATAGAGGCAACCTTGAGACCTCCATCTGAGCCAGGTCTGTCAGACTCAGTACCGAGTGCATCAGTATCAGTAAGGACTGTGCCTCCTACCATACCTAAATCCTGAGAAGCCCAAGCACTCCTTTGCTTTGGTATTGCAAAATAAAAAATTGTTGACTCCAGTGCCTAGGCAATTGCCATTGGTTCTGGAGCCAGAAGGAGCTCCTCCTGCATCTGCAGTACCGGCATGACGCTATATTGATACAGACCATGCGGGAGGCATTTGTGGCTGTCAGGGACATCCTGACCCTGTTGGTGCCAGTATTGCCAGCAGTACAAGAGGCAACACTATCAGTGCCGGCAGACACAGGAGAAAGGGCAGGATTACTACTATGTTCTGTATTGTGACAGCCTTGCGTACCCCGATGGTTCATCCTTCAGTACTGTCGAAGGGAAAACTTGCAACGCTCACTTCTCTGAGGGCCTCTCCACCTCAGCACCAGTCACTAGCACATATGGATCTGCATCTCAGAGGTCAATGGAAGAAGAGTCATCATCTTCTGAATCAGAGGTCGAGTCCTCTATTTCCCGTCCTGTAATCCTGTCATTGATCCTCCTTCAGATGTTTCCACTCTTCCATGGATCCAATCATCACAGTACCATTGAGTGGTTGGCCAAGAGATAACCGGGGGCCTGCCTAGTGGCATTTCTGGAATCCGTAGAGCTTTCTTCCCATTTCCAGATTGTATTCCAGACCCTCCAATTCAGTGACCTCAGAAAGGCAAGCAGCACTTACCTACCAAGCAGCACCTCTTTCAGACTCTGGTACTAAGCCTGACACTGGACATTAAGAGGACCGTGCAGATAAAGAAAGAGAGGAAGAGCATCCACAGCCAATGCTGGCTTTTTCTTCCTCCTTTTGTGATAAGGTAGTCTTGGGGATGGGGAGGCACATCAGGGTTGCCCTATGTCTAGGCATGAAGGTGGAGGAAGTAAAGGAATCCTCTGCCCACCTAGTTGATATTTTAGCCACTACAGGTCATTCCAGAGTGGCATTGCCTCTCATTGAGGCCATTAGGGACCCAGTTAAGGGACTGTGGCAGACAACTGCTTCTTCGAGTGATGTCCCTGTGGGTGCTCCACTTTACGTGTCGTCACATCCTGCGTCCTTAATCGGAGATCTTTACAGCAGCACTTGTCTGGGCCATGTGCACACAGCTCCTGTCTTCCAGTGCTGTTGGCATATTTTTTGGTGCACGCGCAACCTGACCCCCTCAGTTCCTTCTCAACCATCCATGGTCCGAGACAGAGCCCTCAGCAGTTACAGATTTAACTCGTCACACTACAGATTTTAGAAACAGCTTCATTTTGTCAATAATTACCTTAGTTTACTCAGTAGTTTACCTAACCTACCTTCCTATAAAAAAAATAACCCACTTTTGGCTTTCCCTTCTCTTTCCCTCTTCTTGACTACCTCACTTAGATAGACTAGAATATTTCCTAAATCGAGGACATTACACTAAGCATGGTTCACCAGGATTTAAAAGGTGTACCTTATGTAGGGATGCCATTCCAATATCTGACGGCCATTCTCAATGTGTCTGCTTCCTTGGGAAAACACCTGTGCCACAAAAGTGCACTCATTGTAAAAATCTTACGGCCAGAGCCAGGAGAGATAGAGATCTGGGGTTGAAGCATATCTTGATGGAGAAGTCCCTCAGACCCTCCTCTGACCTGGGGTCAGAGAACACCTCTTCAGAAAAAACTGAAAGAACTCCCAGGAATAGAGCCTCTATGTATCCAAGCAGGAGCACAGCAAAAAGAGGAGTTCGCCCAAAGAATTAACAACAGCCCCAAGACTTATTGCCCATGAGGTGATTGGTTCCTTAGATATAACTTGGGCCATGGCACCCAAGGACTTGAAACGTCTCATTTAGGGGTCAAGAGACAAAGACAAACCATTCTCCTCCAGCACGGAGCAGAAATTGATGGCCCAACTGTCTCAGCCATGGTGTTGTCAGACATCACAGCACCGACTACAATGCAATTGCTTAGTACAGCACCAAGAGCTATCATGGTGCTGACAAATGTCCTGGCACCAACTTTGGCACTGCAGATAACACCTGCACCGACAACTGGTAAGGTGCCAACAACAGCACCTAGCATGACCACGGCGCCGATATGAGACACGGCACTGTCTCAAAAGAAGAAGGACAAGCAACACCACTGCCACTAAATGGAGACAGTAGTAACATAGTCTCCACAATCACCAATGTCAGGGATGAACAATTCCCCATTTCACTTTGCACATGATGAAGCTCTTTCCTCAGTACCCTTTTTTAAGTTGAGAGGATAGTGAGGCAAAGGAGGCAGAATTTTCACCAGAGCATTCCTCTCCTACCAGACAAGCTTCAGAGGCACCCAGATATACACCTTGTAAAGGAGCCAGTGCATATCCCTGGCATGGGCCACCGTGGTTCATGCTACCCATGCTACATCCCATTCAGTGACAGAACTGGGACGTGTGGTCAAACTAATCCAGAGCTTATAGCAGACCACTCAGCCCACATAAAAGCAGAACAAGATCTTCTACATGCATCTCACCCCACTTCAGAAAACTCTCAGGTGACAGTGGAAATCATTGATCAAGATTCTTCTAGACACAACTCCTCATCCTTGTGAGATGAAGCAAGAAGCCCCCCACCCACAGCCGTGTATAACTTCAAACAGTTCCATGAGCTGTTCAAGAGAGTAGCAGAAAACCTGGAAATCTTGAGGAGGTCACTGAATCCCATCATTCATGCTACAGCCTCATCTAAAATTGTACTGCCTGTTGATGAAGCATTTATGGAGCCAGATAATTACATCTGGCAGACACCAGCTACCATCCTACCTACCAGTAAAAGGACTGATGGAAAGTATTATGTTTCCGCTAAAGGGATGGAATTTCTGTTTACTTATTCCCCCCCACTTTCCCCGCCCACTCTTGAACTTCCTTGTCATCGAGGCAGCAAAAATCCAGAGGGGTAAACAGACCAGCTATAAATCAACACCCCAAGATAAGTACTGGGAAAGATTAGACTTGTTAGGCAGAAAAGCATATTCATCATCAACACCACAAATGAGAGTCGCCAATTATGCAGCTTTACTTTCCAATCATGACCACAATGTATATGAGAAAATTTCAGAATTTATTAATGACATTCCTGATAACAAGAGGGAACAATTCAGATCACTTATTAAAGAAGGACAACTCATTGCTAGAACATCTCTTCCGGCTCTACTACATATATCCAATGCTGCAGCCAGAACGACAGCCATGGCGATTGTTATGCACAGAGCCTCGTGGCTCCACTCTGCTGGCCTGCCTAGGGAATTACAGACAAAAATAGCAGACCTGCCGTTTGACAAATTTCAGCTTTTTGCCGAGAAGACTGATGAGGTACTTCACTCGATGAAGGGCTCATGAGTGACATTACAAACCCTTGGAATTTACACGCTTGCAATGAGGAAAAAACAATATAGATTTCAACCATATGCTCATAGATATCTGTACTATTCACAGCATAGACAATACGAGCCACAAAGAGGTATAGAAAGACCACAAAGACGCAGACAAGCTCAACAAACATCTTTGACGTCTCAAGGAACATCAACTAAGCAACAGATTTGAAGCTTTAGTCGAGGATCTGAAAAACCTCCCTCACCAATTGGTGCCATTATCACTGACCACCCAATTCGAGTTCTGCCTGCAAAATTGCCATCACAAGTAGGCAACAATCACTTCAGATAAATGGGTATTAGAGATCATCGAGTTGGGATACACAATCCCGTTCACATCCATTCCTCCAACCCAACCCCCTTCTCTGTCCGTCTTCAGGGACCCATCTCACATGCAATTACTTAAAAAAGAAATAAAACACATCCCGCACATAGGGGCAATAGAGCACATTCCACAACAACACGGAGGGAAGGGGTTTTATTCCCATTATTTTGTTATCCAGAAAATGCGTGGAGTATGGAGACCCATATTAGATCTGAAGTCATTCAACAAGTTTGTAAGGCGACAAAAATTCAAGATATTGACATTGTCCACCATAATACCGGCACTGTGAAGAGGGGATTGGTTCTCAGTCCTCAACCTTCAGAATGCCTACTTCCATATCACTATCCACCCTGCACACAGAGGTTTTCTCAGATTTATAGTGTCTGTGAATCATTACCAATACAAGATATTACCATTTGATGTTTCTCCGGCACCAAGGGTTTTCTCCAAGATGCTTGCCATAGTTGTAGCACATCTGTGGAGAGAAGGAATCACAATCTTCCCATACCTATTTGACTGCCAAACGTCAAACGATAGCGTTGTTTAAAAAAATAGGAATCAAATAAACATTAAACCAACACAACAGTTGGAATTCATAGGAGCAGACCTGAACTCAATAATAGCCAGTGCATCAGTCCCTGCACCATGCATGATTCAACGTTGTCATAGACCTTTAATACTACTAGTGAGAAACAGTTCAACAGTAATCTCACGCATTGTCTTGCAGTTCCTAGGACACATGGCGGTACATTCGTGGTCCAGTACACCCGACTACATATGCGCTGCCTCAGAAATGGCTTACTATGATCTACAGACCACACAGACACAGTTTGAACAGAATGCCGAGCAAAGCCAAAGATTCCCTACTATGGTGGACTAGGGCAGCATCATGACGATGGGAATCCTATTTTCACAACAGCCACCATCACTCATGATTACCACAGATGCATCACTCCTAGGGTGGGGAACGCATCTCCACAATCATACAATACGGGTTCGATGGTCAGAAACTAAAACCAGTCTGCACATAAACCTCTTAGAACTCCAAGTAGTTCACAACTCCTACCATCATTTTCTACCATTGAGAAAAAACAAGATAATAAACGTGTGCATGTTTTATATCAATTGACAGGGAGGAGCAAGATCCCTCTGCCTATGCACTGAAGCAGTGACACTGTGGAACTGGTACATAAAGCACAGCATCAACATATCAGTGACATACTTACATGGCTGCCAGAACACCACTGCAGACACCCTGACCAAACACTTTGGCCAGAATCACAAGTGGGAGTTGAATAACAATATCCTGAAAAACATTTTTCGACAGTTTTCATTCAGTTGTCGATCTCTTTGCTACAAAACAAAACCACAAATGCCCGGTTTTTGTTCAAAGGCGGAACTGGGACCAGGTTCAATGGGGGATGCATTTCTCCTCAACTGGAACAAAGATCTCCTATATGCATTTCCACCCATCCCAATGATACCCAGAACCATCCACAAAATAAGAGCAGGCAAGGCGATTGTGATGATAGCACCCACGTGGCCCAGACAGACATGGTACTCCAACGTACTGCAGATGTCAACATAAAAACTAATCACTCTCCCACTTTCATATGATCTCCTATCCCAGGGCAGCAGCTGGATTTTTCACCCCAAGTTTCGGAAGCTCCATGTAATGGCATGGTTCCTAACTAGTTCCACCCAGAGGAACTAAAATGCTCGGAACAATTTAAACCAACAACAAGGAAAACTTACCTGCAGAAATAATATAGATGCAAGTCATGGTGCAAAGACAGACAAATCCGTGCACAATATCATCTATTCTGACTATCTTGGAATATATCCTAGAACTAAAAAAATTGAGTTTATCAATTAGCTCCTTAAAGATACACTTATCAGCAATCTTTCACAACAATATCAATGACACAACTGTATTCACTCACCCAATGATAAAATCATTCATGGTAGGGCTACAAAGGGTATTTCCAGTCATATGTGCCCCCACAACACCGTGGGACCTAAATCTAGTACTAAGGGCCATTACTAGGACACCATTCGAACACCTAGCACTTCTCCATATGTCTATGAAAGTGTCCTTTCTAGTAGCCATCACATTGGCCCGCTGTGTAGGGGAGATCAGGGCACTCATGGCCCATCCACCTTACATGATTTTTGAGAAAGATAAGATCACTTAGACCTCACCCAAAGTTTTTACCAAAAATAGTATCAGATTTTCTTATGAACCAACCTATTCACGTACTTACCTTTTATCGGAAACCCCATAATAATACACAGGAAGCCGCACTCAACACTCCGGATGTCAGACAGGCACTAGTCTTATATTTAGATGGAAGGAAACCCTTAAGAAAAATCAGACAAGCTCTTGTTATCAGTGTCAGAATGCACAAAAGGCAAAACTATATCTACTCAGAGGCTATCAAAGTAGATAGCAGAATGTATCCATGTATCCAGATGGACACATCCCACCCATGTTTCCCCTCTTCCTTGAAATCCTATTTTCCAAGGGACCTGGGATTTGGGGAGAGGGGAAACTGAGGTGGCTGAAGAGCCACCCCTTTTATACCCTGGGCATGGAACATTAAATGTCTGCTAAGGAGGTGTGTGAGTTCTCCAACAGGCATTGCTAGATCAGGTTCCACTGGTCAGAGCATCCCATGCGTGTGAATATGCACAGTCCATCTCGAAGAACTCCTGATTACAGGTGTAAGTAACCTTCATTTTTCTAACATAGCCTTTCATAGGTCCTTTCTAGGACATCCCTCCCAGTTCTCCAAAGTCATGATGTCTGTTTTTTTCTGACTGTTCTTTTCCCTCCTAGCCCCTGCTATTCCTTTCAAAATAGCTTGGTCTCTCCTCATGTTAGACGCAGGATGCAGAAGAAAGAATTTCTCACCTGGGAATTTTTTCTGTGGACAAAGTCCAAAACTGCACATCCCCCACACTTCAGTTACTGGCTAACCTAAACTGAAGTTATAGTTTTGGGGAAAAATTTTACTGGAGAAAAAGGGAGAGCAGTCAGTGACAGAGTAGGAAAATTCTCAACTACTACTGGTGTGTTCCAAGCTGATTTGCATGTATCAGATGATGACCAATCTGGTCTATACTAATAGAATCAGTCTACAGGAAAGAATGACCAGGTAAAGAATTTGTTTTTTAAACTGTCATTCATTATAAAATCAAAAATAGGTTAATTCATTTAAATTTTAATTTTGTTAAGAATATTCCATTGAAAATGTAGTACAGGATTGATGTGATGCTACAATATATACATTATAATCATCAGTGTTATTTTTGAGCCAAGCGTAGCCAGTCTAATTTTATACCTAAATTCATAGCCAGTTTGTCTGCATTCTTTGTTGTGTATTAGAAGTTCATTTCATTTTCAATCAGATTTCCAAATGTCATCTAGGTGGATGGTTACAAGGTAATGCATGTTTCTACTTCAAGAATGTTGTTTGGATTGCAAGTCAAGCACTTTAAAGTAGGAAAATGACACATTTAAGGTTCTCATTACATCTTTGTGCATCCATCATATCACCCTGAATGAAACAATTAGTTCCATTCTGTTTGAATTTGTCTAGTTTTAATTTCCAGCTATTAGATTTTTATATACGTACAGATTAAAGTGCTCTCTCTTATTAGATATTTTCTCCCTGTGCAGGAGGATAATGTGCACAGAATTCAGTAACTGCTCCAGAGCAGACTATTTTAACATGATAAGAAAACCAGGAAAAACTTGCCTTCTTAACAT
>NW_027132708.1:0-1127 GCF_026122565.2 Emydura macquarii macquarii | reverse complement strand
CCTGTTTAGTGAGTGACTCTCAAAACACTGTAGCCACTGGGCACTATTCCCACCTCTTCCCACAGCAGTGCTGTTGAAACAGGATGAGTAATCCAGGTTTGATTTCAAGCTTTGTAAATAATGTTATTCTCATTTGCTGAGTAACCATAGTTAAGTACAGTTCTCCAGATGTCTGCATTCATAATTGAAAAATAAATGGATGGCAAAAGGCACGGTTCCAACTGCTCTTACCATGAGAAAAGTATTAAATTAAAGAAGGAATTGTGAGAAAGCACAGTCTTTATAATGGAACTTTAATAGAAAGGTTTGTAGTAGATTTTATAAAGATTTGATAACCATATCTGACTGATTCCTTTTCCAACCACCCCCACAACCCCCTCAACAACGACTACCCCAGAGACGACAACTACCACTACAGGAACAACTACATCAGCGACTCCTACCACCACCACCACAGCAACGACTACCCCAGAGACAACCACCACCACCACGACAACTACCACTACAGGAACAACTACATCAGAGACTCCTACCACCACCACCACCACAGCAACAACTACCCCAGAGACAACCACCATCACAACAACAACTACCCCAGAGACCACCACCACCACCACCACGACAACTACCACTACAGGAACAACTACATCAGAGACTCCTACCACCACAGTAACAACTACCCCAGAGACAACCACCACCACAGCAACGACTACCCCAGAGACGACAACTACCACTACAGGAACAACTACATCAGAGACTCCTACCACCACCACCACAGCAACGACTACCCCAGAGACAACCACCACCACAGCAACGACTACCCCAGAGACCACCACCACCACCACCACGACAACTACCACTACAGGAACAACTACATCAGAGACTCCTACCACCACAGTAACAACTACCCCAGAGACAACCACCACCACAGCAACGACTACCCCAGAGACGACAACTACCACTACAGGAACAACTACATCAGAGACTCCTACCACCACCACCACAGCAACGACTACCCCAGAGACAACCACCACCACCACCACGACAACTACCACTACAGGAACAACTACATCAGAGACTCCTACCACCACCACCACAGCAACAACTACCCCAGAGACAACCACCAC
>NW_027132707.1:0-10999 GCF_026122565.2 Emydura macquarii macquarii | reverse complement strand
CCACTATGTTCAAAAAATCACAGCGTATCACATCTCCCTCTCCATCTTCACTGGGGCAAGAAGCCTAGTATCTGATCCACCAGTTCACTAGGATGCAGAAAGTCCAACCTGTCAGTAGGCCTCCATTACACCTAAATATATATAGTGTCACTACAGGACAGTTCTGTGCAGTAATACACTTGGATTTCTTTTAAATGTAACCTTCACCCTGAATTTCCTGCATTCAAAATGCTAGTTTCTGGGATAACTACAATAGCCCTGGAATGCATTTATCCTAAATTGTGCTCTCAACCTTAACTTTATCTCAACTGTCGTTTTTTGTGAGGGAATATTTTAACTTTTGTATAATTTAACAATCTGATTTTTCTCCCTGTTGAGTATGACAGCGTGTGGTTTTGGTGTTAACTGACCTGATATATAAAAAGTTATTGATTCCTTTCCTTGGTTCAGGTAGGTATTCATTATAGAACAGGACAAATCCTGGTTTGAATTTTCTGTTATAATGATAGAATTTTTATTTCAAAGAAACCATGTTCCTCTTCAGATTTTGTTTCAGTTGATAAAGATAAAGGCTGCCCACTGAGATCTCTCCACAGCACCTCAGGCTCTGGGTACCATCCAGCTGACTGACACACCACTCGGATCCCTCCATCCTGGTGACCCTCAACAGAGATGTGAGGTGCAGAGCCTGAGGCTAGAGTAAAATGAATCAGTGTTAAATGAGATAAGGATACAGCCCAGCGTATAAACGTTTACATTTTCAATACAATGATTGAATACACTTTCTTTATTGCTTATATGCATGGAAAGAGGAAACTTGTGAAACAGGAAACTTCAGTGAGACTTAAGCACTTGTGAAGCACTTGCTCAAGTGTGTTGCAATACTGGGGCCCTAGAGATGGAAGCGAAAGCCTTACAGAATGTGGGAGTGTGTTATCGACAGCTTTGTAGGTGATGTGACGGGGGCAAAGAATGCAAGAGATTTTACCCTTGATTTCTGATTTCATAATGTTAACGGTACTTTTGTTATGCCTATCACCTTCTGGTGGCCAGTGTGAGAATAAAGTGCTACAGGACTCTTTGTTTTTAGTGTGAGAATAGCTATTTATTGGTAGAAGCCTTAAGACTATACTGAGCATGCTCCAGGGAGTTGTGGGGTGTGTGAACTGTGAAGAAATTTATCAAGAAGGAGGCTGCTTAGTTGTCAATGTGTGCCAGAATAAAAGATCCCCTTTTCCAGTTCTAATCTGTTTTGGGTCTCCGTGCCCACTGAAGGTAGGACAAGAAGTTATGGTCCTAATCTGCATCCATGGAGATCTAGGTGAGATATTAGGAAAACCATTCTAACTGTAAGGATAGTTAAACTCTGGAATACGCTTCCAAGGGAGGCTGTGGAAACCCCGTCACTGGAGGTTTTTAAGACCAGGCTGGACAAACACCTGTCAGGGATGGTCTAGATCAGGGGTGGCCAAACCATGGTTCATGAGCTGCATCCGGCTGTTTGACATCTAGCGTGTGGTTTGCAGAATCCCCCACCCCCATTCTCCACCTACCAGCATGTGGGGGGGGAGCTTGAGGCTTCTGCCCTGAGGTAGAGAGGGGGATCTTGGAGCTTCTGCCCCACATGGGGCACCTGTTGGGGCTCAGAGTCACCTGCCAGGGCTCACAGCTTTCACCCCGTGGGTAGCACCTGCCAGGGCTCAGGGCTTTCACCCCAGGGGGCGGAAGCCTCGAGCCCCAGCTGGCGTCTTTGGCATGGCATTTGTTGGGAGCACAGTCAGATTGAGGCCAGACAGAAGCCTGCTGTGGATTTTAAGAGTTTGTTCTGGTAACATTTAACAGCATAAGCTGAACTGCCTATGTGTAAGAAGTTGCAGAGTAATTATGTTTGTGAGAGAGAAAAAAAGATAAAGTAATAAAAAATCAAGAAAAGACTGGGCTGAAGTAACATTAAACCTGTAGTGACAGGGCAGGATAGTTAACATGGAAATGGAAGACTAATGCATATGTAAATATAACAAAAAGTTATAAATAAATTTGTGCAGTAAAGGGAGGTGGAAGCTGTGTTGTCCATTGTTGGAGGTGGCTGTGATGAGATCATCCCAATGAGCTTCCCACTGGTGAGTAACTGATTGCCACTTGCTGAATGTTTTGCCTTAATAAAGATTTGTTGGACCCACCTGCTGAGTAAGTGACTCTCAATCCAACAACATGAACTGTTTAATTGAAAATGTCTCAGTATGAACAGATAAAGTTAAGGATTAACTTTAACTAGAGAAATCTTGCCTCTCTTTCTTTCTAGCCCAATGACTATTTAAATATTTATAAACAGTAGAACAGTCATTGGGCCAGAGAGAGAGAGAGAGACTGTAGTCCAGTGCTTAGAGTACACCCATGGGAGGTGGGAAAACTCAGGTCCAATCCCTGTGCTCCAATGGCTATTTAATTATTTGTCCAGATTGGATAAATAATCAAAGATTAATTAGAGCAGGGGGACTGGCCCTTGGGTTTCCCACCTACCAGGTGGGCGCCCTAACCATTGGACTACAGAGTGAGTCTTCTCTGACTCTCTTGCCTAATGACTATTTAATTTAATGACTATTTTGAGGATCTCAGCGGCACCTACATTTTGGACATAGATGCCTGAAATGAGGAGCTAGGTACCTAAGTACTTCCATCGGTCTGGGTCTACGAGCCATCTAAAAAAGATTACAGACACATGTTACTGACCTGCCACCTTCAGTTCCAATACAGCTTCTTCATAAAAGACACCATCTTGAACAAAACAGCGGTATTTTCCTTCATCAGAGAGTCTGATATCGACAATCCTCAAGGGAACATTCCCATCCATGATGCCAGCTTTCAAAAGCTCTGTCCTTCCGTGATAGTCTGGCGTCTGCTGCTCATACTGATCCTTTCCATACTGATACAGGTGCACAAATGAAGTGAACTCAGATCGGAACCATCTCACTTCCATGTTCTCAGCACTCATGCTGGGGGACAGGTGACAGGGTAATAAAACGTCCTCACCCACAACGGCAATGACAGGGTGATCAGGTCCAATCACTGTGAACGGGGCTGTGAAATGCACCAGGGCAAAGAAAAGATCAAATTAAAAATAATAAAATGGAATTTAATATACATTTAATCACACATGATTCAAATTTATGTATGAGTCTTGCCCACATGCTCAGGGTTGAGCTGATCACCATATTTGGAGTCGGGAAGGAATTTTCCCCCAGGGCAGATTGGCAGAAGCTCTGGGGGTTTTTCTCCTTCCTCTGCAGCATGGGTCATGACTCACTTGCGGGTGGATTCTCTGTAACTTGAAGTCTTTAAAACATTATTTGAGGACTTCAATAACTCAGTCTTAGGTTAGGGTCTATTACAGGAGTAGTTGGGTGAAGTTCTGTGGCCTGCGTTGTGCAGGAGTTCAGACTGGAAGATGATCATTATGATCCCTTCTGACCTTGTAGTCTATGAGTCGATATTCTGTGCATCTGCTGCAGTGTTCTGTCATTGAATAAGATGTGTCCTGAATTTACATATGAATTTTACAACAAATGCATTTGGATAACCGTCATTTGTATATCCATAATGTGTATTAGTTTTAATGGAAGCTGAAATATATTGTGCCATTATTCTTACGAGCAGCGCCAAACACAATGAACTTGCATAGCTTAGCAAACAGTTGCTTTCTGTGTGAGATAGTTTACGTTTTTTTGAATGTTTGACAAAGTCAGGCTGGATGGCTGCAAGAGGGTGGTCTTACTGGGTTCTTCTTTCCTCACTCCCAGCCAGGAGAGGGAATCAGCCACCCAGGCTTACAGCAGCCCAGGCTTGGGCTTTCGTGTCACCGCTCCTCCAGCGGAGTGGTAAAACTGACAAGACTGACAGCCCCACCACTGCCGTAAGGGGACGCAGTGTCTACATTGACACTGTGCTGCCCTACCTAAACCAACAAAAGCCCTACACCTCTCATCGGTGGTTTTATTTTGTCAAAAAAACAGGGCAGTTTTGTCAGCGAGGGGTTGATTGCAGTGTGTACGTCACCTCTGTTTTGTCAACCAAAGTCAGGAAACTCTCTAGTGTAGACCAGGCCCCAGAGACTGCTCAACCGGCATCAGTGGAGAGGAAGAGAAGGTTTCCTACAGCTAACCACTGGCTTGACTTGCTGCTCACAGGGAGCACTTTGCACTTGAGCTCTGTGAACTCAGCTGGGGCGTTTGAACTAAAACTTCCTCTCCTCTCCCTCTCCCTGTCCCCTCAGTTTTTAACGGGAGACAGAGAGGTGGCAGGAGACTTTCAGTGACGTCTTCAGTACTAGAACTCCCTTGGCCCCTGGTTCCAATGAATCTGGACCTCCAGTCCAGGCTGCCGAGGTTTTTGAGAAGAAAATGGGTGTGTGAAGGAGGACACTCAAGGAGGGCCATATTAAGAACCTGGATGGATGGGATGTGGTGGATGGGATGCTGGGATAAGTATAAGCAGAAGGCCTTGTCCCATCACTTTGAAGGCTGGAAGAGGGAAATAAAAGAGCTGACATGAAGATCTTTCATCTTTTTGCTGTTTGAACTCTGACAAGGCCAGAGAACCCAAACTGAAGCCAGAGACCCCCAGGGCTTATCTCCTGGGTCCGCCCTGAAAGGCACTTTGAATTGGCAGAGCTCTACAATTCTGTCACTTTTAGGATTTTGATGGTAACTCTCATATATGTTTGCTTGCTTTAAACTGTAAATAACCTCTCTTTGCTTTTTCCTCATTAATGAGCCTTTCGACAGTTTATTACAGGATTGGCTACAGGCGTTGTCTTTGGTGTAAGATCTAGGGTACCAGTTGATCTGGAGTAAGTGACTGGTCTCATGGAACTGGAAGCAACCTACATGTGGTGTGATTTTTGGTGTAAGTGACCATTTATCACTAAGTCCAGTTTGTCTGGAAGGCAAGATAGGCTGGAGAGTCTAAAGGGTCTGTCTGTGACTCCATGGTAAGCCTGTTATAGTGATCCAGGAGTTCACGTTTGTTACTAGCTTGGTGAAACCTATTTATAGAACACACCACCAGTTTGGGGTGTCTGCCTTGTTTGACAGTCTGCTCTGAGGTAGGCACTCACAGTCATGCGTTGCTCCAGACAGCATGACAGCGGGTGAAGAGTTACTAATCCTGAAGTCATGGGGAGACATTTTAATGTATTGTTACCCCATTTTAACCTCATCAGCTAATCAAATGTTGGTGCTGTGGGGATGTTTCAGTTGCACATAGGTCTGGTCTACACTACAGAGTTAGGTCGATTCAAGGCAGCTTACATCAACCTACTACACTTAAACTTTGCTTTCATCGAGGTGTTCCTGAGACACAGCCCTATTGCTACAGCCAATCGCTGGTCTATTATGGTTCAATACTTCATATGATCAAGGACCAAATAACCAAACTTAACCTAATGTGTTGCCTAAAGACAAAACAGTTCACTATGAAAAGGAGACATACACACCCTCCTTCCAGGAAGCAATTTTATCTGGCAGTGAGCTCACCTAGCACTGAAGGTGTACTTCAAAAATACCCCCCAAAACCACTTATATTTATATCATGGCAGTTTACAAGTGAAAAATCTCTTTATACATCACCTAAGAGCCAACCCATCAGTGAACGTGTTGTTACTTGTTCTGTACATTCCTTTATGTTTTGGACACCACATTCACAACCCAGGGGGTGTAGAGGTACCTCCCAGCCATTGCTAGGATATACCATTTATGTGCCTTGGCTTTGAAAGGCTTCTTTTTTTCTTTTGTGAACGCTAACTTCAGCTTTGCAATGTATTGTGGGATATTTGATATTGGTCAACAGATTAGTGAGAAAAGCACAATACAGTCAGTTAACTTCCCAACACTTATATATATATATATATATATATATATAATATAATGCATGTTATAGAACTAGCACTAATACAATAATATGGTGCATACTACACCTAACGGATCTATTAGCTAACAGGCCCAATAAAAAGTCACACAGCAAAAATTGAATAATGAAGGTGCTGATCTTGCTGTATGGTTAAGTTTACACACTGTGAGTTATTCCATTGACTTTGAGTTAAGCATGTTGTTAAGACACTTCAGGGGCCTAAATAAATCCTCTAAGAAACAGCAGACTGTGCGGATTCCTACCTGATTCCATCTTGTGAACATAAAAAGTAAGGAAGAAAATAATAAAACCAGGGAGAGGGGAGCTGGCTCTGCAGCTGTGGCAGAATGAGAGAACCTTCATCTTCACTGTAACTTGATCTAGACAACAGGAAGAAGGAGGAAAAAAACATAACAGTGAGCATATCCCTCATTAACGTTAAATCATTAAAGACAAACATTACAGAGGACACATTAAATAAAAAAGAAATAAATATATTGTTCAGTGAACTCTTTCATATCATGGAGTTAGAAAAGCCATTCTATTGAAGTTGAAAATGTGTTTCTTTTATGAGTCTGATTTTGTCCCGTCCCTGCGAAATCCACATTAAAATAAAGTCAGATCAGTGTAAAAGTTGGTAATAATTCCATCAATGGAAAAAAAAGTGTTAAGGAATGAAAAAGACCATGTGTGTGCACATGCATGTATGTGAAAGAGAGTCTTGATTTTTTTTTTTTACCTATTTCTTTTCTTTCAACATATCACAGGTAAAATGATTCAGTCCCATAAACAGAGCTATAAAATAACAGGGAAGAGCGAAAAAGATCCCCCAAGGAATAAATGTCTGCAAGGAGTTATAAAAGAACAATGGAGATGGTATTCAAGTGACAGAAGCTCACCTACCTGATGAATCCTGGAAATAAGCTTTGAAACTGTTTTGAGATCTTAGGTTTTCTAAAATCCTCATCCATTCTCCTCTAGTTGGGTTACATTGTCAGTGACTGTTTCCGTTATGAGGCTGCAAAATTAATTCTTAATAAAAAATTACAGCGGCAAAGAGCTGAATCGCAGTCTTTCCTTCCATATTGCTGCAGAAATACGTCTGGTCTACACTACAGAGTTAGGTCGATTCAAGGCAGCTTACATCAAACTAACTACGGAAGTGTCTACACAAACTTCACTCCCGCTGACATCACTTCCCTGCTATACTGACTTAACTCCACCACCACAAGTGGTATAGAGTCAAGGTCTGTATGGTAAGGTCAATGCAGTGTCAGTGTAGACACTACGTTGTTTACATCAACTGTTATTGGCTCTCAGGAGCCTTCCCACAATGCCCCACACTGACAGTACAAGCACTACTGGTCAGGGTTAGTACCGCTGATACAAGGAGCAAGGTGTAGGTACCCACAAGCGATGTAGTAACTGTTGACTTAATTGTAGTGTAGACATGGTCCTAGTAATTGACAGAGCCTAGTATTCTCCTTGTTGCAATCTTGGTTGTTTACCAGGAATGTACCAAGTCCTGCTTCTCCAAATGCAGGAGGAACCAAGAACAAAACAGTTTAGTTGTTTACAGTACAGCCCCAACACTCTCTAGCCAACAGACTCAAAGTTCCCTCTAGCTTTTCCCAAGGTTGCCCTGTGCTCACAGGCTGCTGCTTAGCTTCCTTGCCTTTTTGTCTCTGCCTCGCTCTGTGTTCTTAGTTCTGTGTGTTCTCTCACACTCCCACCCACACCTGATCGTGATACCCAGACGAACCCTCCCTGTCTATGTCCTTGCAACCTCTATGCATGGTGCTAGTCTCTGGGCAGACTAAGTTTTAGGTGTGGTCCTTTTTATTGTCTCTGACAACTATCTTAAGTGAAAGGGTGCATTCCCATATCAGTCTGAATGAGATTTTTACTCAACCCATAACAGTTACACCTAGCTATATATTTATTTTACTGATGACAATATATTTGGGCTAATTTTTGTTCAGTTTTGTATAAAATAGTGAAACAGAGAAATTTTATAAATCAAAACATATCAATCCGGTAAGCAGCAGCAGAACGCACAGCCATTCCTACCTGATTCCAGTTTGTGAACAGAACATGTATGAAGAAAATGATAAAATCAGGTAGAGAGGAGCTGGCCCTGGAGCTGTGGCAGATTGAGAGAACTTTCATCTCACTGTAACTTGATCCAGATGTAACACAGTCATAATGATTTCAGACAACCTGGATACAGAGAAAATGAAAATTATGAACAGGATACATTATTGGCCAAGCAAAAGAAGGCCCTACACGCAACTTGATTGCATTTCTCTGTGTCTGTGTAACACAATAACCTTTGAATGCCACATCCGATCAATTCCAGCATTTCATGGAATATTCTAGGCATCAGTGGGCAGAACCCTTTTTTTCTGATTTTTTTAAGGAAGATTAAGATTGGACGAGGATAAAAAGCCTTCCTGCTTTTATCAATTCCCAATCAGGTTCTCAGCTTTGAATGACCGAATCATTAAACTGAGCTAGCTGAATAAACTGAAATGAAGAAAATATTTTCTCTGCATCTGCATAAGAGGCTACTGCTATCAAAAGCTAGTTTACACTTCAGCAAACTCTGGCTCCAGTGACTCCTACCAGTTCAGTGGTGTGAATTTCTTTAAAACGTCTGCAGCAAATATGTATTGCTTCAATATTGTTTTATGTATATTTAATTCAAATGATTTTAATAGATTATAGAATTTTAGGTTGTTACCATTTTAAATTTAATTTTGAAATGGTTTATTTTTAAAAATAAAACTATTTATTTTAAATTAAAAAATCTAAGTTTTAAAAACAATTCTGATTTAAATAATACATATTTTTTATTTAAAAATGAAATCCATTTTCATCCACTCTTGTGTCTGACATTTCCTTCAGACCCCTATTGCGAAAGAGGTACAGCACTTTGAGAGATTAAACTAACAGATGTGATTCATTGGTTTGTGTAGATCTGATGAATTATTGTAGAAAGCTCAACTATTTGTTTTTTGTGCCTTTTGAAAACAGGGCAGCAGCACTGCCAACCCCCAATATTAAAAAATCAAAAGTCAGTGTACTGCTCTCCCAAAGATGTTATGTCTGTGTAGTGTTGTCTGCTTTTGTATTGTCTGGTCTTGCAGCTTTGAGTTGTAAAATTGCATAATTGCTTAATTTCATTGGAGAACCCATGAAAAAATGTAGTATTTGGGAAAAGATGTAAACTGTTACTCTTTTCTATTTTGCAATCTGTTTCTTTATGAAAAATTAAAAAAAAAAGAAAGAAAGAAAATCACACACACACACACACACAAAATCACAAGTCAGGTCCAAAAACCAACATGGGATTGATTTAAAAATCATGAGCTTTAAAATTCTAATACTAATAATACATTTTAAGTACTCATTTTTTGCCTTTTTGTTTCTGACCCCTGAGGGTGCACTCAAGTCATATTCCTAAACTTTTCTCTGCAACCGTGAAGGCAAGAGCTTTACTTTTACTTAAATGAAATCTGAGATTCACAAGTAATTGTAAAACTAGAGAGCTGGGGCTTCAGGAAAATTACCAGATAGTGTGAGACTTAAAATAAAATGCCCAAATTCACAAATAAAATAAAATAAATAAAATAAAAAAATTGTGAGTTGACAGAACTGTATCTGGTCAAAAATGTTCAAACAAAAACGATTTTTCAACAGAAAATGACATTTAGAAAAAAACATTAAAAACAAATTTTCCTATTTGAATGTTTCTAATTTTTCAATGAAATGATGCTAAATGAGAAAATATATATTTAAAATTGACTCAGAATTGGAATTCTAATCAGGTAGAATCAAAACATTTTATTGACTCCTCCCCTATTCTTGCTAAAAGGAGAAAAAGAAGGAAAAAATGTAAATTGAAAAAAGAAAAACCAAAAATTTTGTTTTAATATTTGATTAAAAATCAAAATACAAAATATTTCAACAAAACAAAAATAATTTTAAAACACTACCGTACAACACTAATTCCATTTTTGACTACCTTTAGTCCTATAGATTTCCTCAGGAAATCTCCCCTCCAATGGCTGTTCACACAGTAGGAGATGATCAGTCAATCAACATATAAATATGTCTCTTTTTTACATTATGTCATGAAATCTCTATTCAGCAGCACACTTGAGCTCATGATCTCCTTTAGGCACATGTTTAATTCCCCCTCATTTCAGAAGGAGAAAAGGATGCAATTTTTCCTTTTGATTGATTGTTTCTGAGACATTCAAGGGAAAAAAAGGAAATTATTTCCACAAAAGGATTCAGCCCCAGAGTCAGAGGTAGAAAATTGTAAAGTCAAGAAGCAGAAAGTTAGACTGGGGCACAGAAAGTCTTCCAGTATTCTAAATCCAGGATGTTATTTGTTACACATCTCACTCGGATGTCTCTGAGAACAGGATCGGGCACAGTGTTGTGGCTTAAAACATAATAGCAAAAGAAAAAAATTACTAATTCAACATGGTGTAGAAATCTCAAATTGCATTGCTATGAAAATTATCTGAAAAGTATTTGAAGATAAGTCCTTTTGAATGTACATGTAGTGCACTTCATGCATCTGACAAAGTGGGTTGCAGCCCACAAAAGCTTATGCCCGCAGAAATTTATTAGTCTTAAGGTGCTACAAGCCTCTCGTTGTTTTTGATGTATACACAAAGAGTAATACAATTTATCACAGGATTATTTAATCCTAGTATTATTAACAATCTGGTTAAGCAATAAAGAGTATATATGAGGGGATATAAGAAGGCATTTTGAAGCTAAATTAACCCACCTGATTGAAAAACATCTCAGAAAGATCCATCTGCAGGGTGTGATCAAACCTCATTTTGTTGAGATAAACTGAAAGAGTGCACAGCTAATTCTGGCTGTAAAATAGCTGCTGAGTTTTCTCAGAGCTTTTTCTTGCACTTTAAAAAGAAATTAATCTCTTTGTATTCCCAACAGATAACGGTGCTTTCCTCTTGCAGCATTTGCCGAGGTGGAAAGCGAAAGTAAAGCAACATAGGCTATGGAAAATGGCAGTAATTTCAAACCCTGTCATGTGAAGAGATTATAGTCC
>NW_027132706.1:0-11238 GCF_026122565.2 Emydura macquarii macquarii | reverse complement strand
GTAAAGGGTCTATTAGCCCCTCACTGAAACGTAGTGGGTCTTTTGGGTTGGCATCTCCGGAGAAGGCACCCTGGGACAGACACAGCCCCCCAGGGCCAGCGGGGAGAGCCAGCTCAGGTCAGCCTGATTGACAGGGCGGGCAGGCCAATGAGGGAGCCAGGAGGGTGCGGGAAGCCCAGCCCTGGGTGTGAACTGGAGCTGCATGGCTGGGGCAGAACTGAGGGGAGCTAGGAATAAAAGCAGCAGCAGCTGGAAGAGGAGCACAGTGAAAAGCTGAATGGAGCCGGGAGAGCTGAGCCGACCCACAGCAGCAGAACAGGGAGCATCCCAGAGCCAAGCACAGCCAGCCAAGGAGTGAGCTGGGGCAGGAGCTCCCTGGTTTCAGGTGCGGTGAGCAGCTGGGCAGAGCTAAGGGGACTCTGGGAGTGTGCGGCTCCTGGCAGAGCAGGGTCTGACTCTGCATCCCTGCAGCGTAGCCAGGGCCTGGACAGTGGACCTGCGACGTGTGACAGACTGTGCACCCCACAGACACTGTGTGGTGCCCCGGGCCAGGCGGCAGTGCTGGGGGTTTGCCTTTCACCCTTCTCCTCTTATTGTATACTTGATTTGGTTGCTGTGTGTGTAACACATTGTGTTGCTTTGCAGTGTGTGCACTGATCAGTGGCTCAGGGAAGCGCCCAGCGCGGAGTTAGACCCGGAGTGGGGACACCCTAGCCCCTGCCCTAAGGGACCACGGCAAGATTGGGGGTTGAACCCCAGGAATCCTGGGTCCAGCCTTGTCGGGGTTACAGGCACCCCACCACACAGGGGAGCGGGAGGGGAGCCCTCGAGGTCAGGTGGGGCCTCTGGGTAAAGAGAGTGGGAGCAGGGACTCAGATCCTTTTGCTAGCCAACTCTACCGGGGCAGTGTCCAAGCAAGGGAAGTTCCCCACATTCCCCGCTTACATCTGCACCAGCCCCACAGCCTGGGACGGCAGCTGGGTTTCCACGGGTAGCGCCCAGGACGGAGGGCGGCTCAGAGACACAGGAGCCGGGGTTACCTGCTGGGCCGGGCTGGGCCGGGTGGCACAGACTTTGTGTCAGCTGGGCTTGGAAACGCTCCAGCCGGGCGCTGCATTCTGCTGTGCAGGTGTCTCTGCTCCCAGGGGGTGTCGATGTGTCTCCGCTCCCAGCTCTGTGGCTATCGGGGGCTTCCGGGGTCTGTCCCTTCTCGGACGCCAGCTTGGAAACTGCAAAGCAGCGTCGGTTTGAGTGAGAGCGACCGGTCGATGTTACGGGGTTTGCTGGGTAAAAGCACCAGCAGAGAATCGTGCAGAGACACCGGACCTGGCCTGAAGCCCCTTCAGCCTCCTCTCTCTGACTCTAATGGGCTTCGGGGCAGCTCCACAGGGGCACGTTCTAAAAAAATGTCTAGCATTGAAAGTCACTGGGAATCAGGTGCCTAAATCCCTTGGGCCCCTTTGCAAACCCAGCCAGTGTTGGCACCCTTTCTCAGCATCAAAACACCCCCCGAACTGGCTGCATCGGGGTTGTCCAACTGGATCAGACCTGGGGCCCATCTAATCTGGTATCCCGCCTCCAAGGGCCGACAGCCCCAGCTGCTTCCGAGGAACTAGCAAAACCCAGACTAGGACCCTCCCTGCCCAGCCGTTAGCGGTTGATTGATGTGCAGAAGCAGAAGAGTTTATAGCCCCTGTCAAAGCTCTTGGTTGCTTTCTAACCCTCTGTCTCTTCTTGTTCCCTCTGTAAGTGTCCTGATCCTACGCTGAGTCCTGCTAAACTCATGGCCACAATGAGATCGTGTGGCAGTGAGTTCCTCAGGCTAATTGGGTCTGGTGTGAATGAACATCAGTTTCAAATTTTCCACCTCTCAATGGTCCTGGCTGTCCCTCCCCCACTGTAGCTTCCACGCTGCAGACGGACGCACCTGGATGGATAAAGATACAGCCTTTGGCGACTCACCACACACCGCCAGCAATAGCACAGCCAGTGCCAGGATGATATTCCCAACCCCTAGCGCGACCTGAGGCCAGCGAGGCCACTGACGGGAACCTGTAATGAAACACAAGCAGAGCCGGGCTGGATTCAGGCCCAGCTGCTCTAATTCCTGGCCTCAGACCCCAGCTCCTGGAGTCAGGTGATTGTACCAGAGTCCAGAGTCCAACCTTTTATTTAAAAGAGCAAGGCCATTTTTGAGCCATCCCCAGGAGCTGTAGATTCCTTGTTCTAGTGTATAAGTGAGATAGAGGTAGAGAGAAATTGTTCCTTTACTGTTATGATAATGCCATAGAGCTGTTTAGTGTGGCATGAGTGGACTCCATCTTGTTAATTTCTTGAAAGAAGCGCTTTCCTGAAACTTGTACTATTGAATCTAAAATTATCTGGATAAATTCTCCATGTGTGAGTCAGGAATGTATGGAAGATCTTGAAGCACCTATAGTGAGGAGTCAGGTAAAAAAGATCAGGGTCTTTGTTTTGTGGGTGGTAAAAGATGACCAGGAAAAAGACAAACAAACAAAAAAACCCAGTAAAATTCAAAGCCTGTTTAAAAAGAAAAAGTGAAATTCAATATGAATGCCCTCCAGCCACAGGATGCATGTTTGGAAACCGCAGAAGACAAATGCCACTGTGCTGTTAACTCTTTTGCCACTAATAACTGTTTGTGTACGCAGGTGATCACTGTGTGTGTCTCAGAAGCTGGTGTTCTCTGCTTCCTGTTAGCAACACACATCAAGTAGATAATAATCCTCGTGGAAACAGATGTTTTTGTCGTATTGTAGCGAGTAGGGATGTGATTTTGAATGTCAAGTGCCTGAAGCTAGATACACTCAGTTAAAAGTGGTGAACGCTTTTTATTCTGCTGTGAAACCTGGGCCACTTGCAATGAGTTTGACTGGTTTACAAATGTCGCTTGTCCATCCTAACGTGCAGAACCAGCTGCACTGCCAGACAGGAAGGGCGCAGAGTCCTGGTTATTGCGCCTCAGAATGTCAGAGTGGGTATTTGCAAGAACTGGCCAGGATCTAAGACATGAGTGATGGGAAGTATTGTTGCAATGGCTCCCCACTGACATGGGGATCTTGGATTTGGCTTTGTGTCCCATGGTAGTGATTTTGGGGTTCCAAATAACAGAGGTTCTCTTTAGCAGCTAATGGGATGCTGGGTCCGGTGCAAAATATGGGAACGTTCCCCGCCAGAGGAGCCAGTGGCTACTGCCGCCCTCGCTCTGTCCTGGAAGGGAATATGCTGAACCTGTCACCCCTCTCTCCACGGGAGATGACGCTCGTCAGTTGCCGGGCTGGTTGCTGAGCGTGCGATACCTAGAAGATCATTTGCCGGGTCTCAGGTGAGAGCCTTGCGCTTTCCTCGGATCACAGCTCGGGCGCATCCAGACGAAAGGTGAGGGCAGGTATGTGAAGGCCCTTCTATAAAAAGTGACCTTCCAAGGCAGGGAACTGTGTGGGGAAATGTGGATGAGCATATCTGTTGCTAACAGCAACCAAAATCAGTTGGCCTTTCTGCAGGCCTGTGCAGCTACGGGAGAACTAAGCCAGGAGGGGAGGGGGGCTTCTTGCTCAACCTTTGCCTGACTCTGCACCCCTCCCTGATGCTATGGTGGATGTGACGTGATCCCTGTTTAAACAACAACAAAAAAAGACCAATACGCGTCTTTCTAAATGCCCTCATGGGACGGGCACCCACAGCCAGAGGGATCTGATCCATCATCTGCCACCCATTGCTGATTGTTTTACTATTAAGCTGTTTATGCCTTGTGATAATGTGCTGCTGGTTGACAAAATGTATCTTAAACTGATACCACAAGCTCAGAATGCCTGTCGGTGTGTCGCCCGGAGACAATTCTCCAAGGGGTGACCCACTCAGTACATTGGAACTGAAGGGGCAAAAGGGGGAGGATGTGAGCCATCCCCAGGAGCTGTAGATATTAGTGTACAAGTGAGATGGAGATAGAGAGAAATTTTCCCTTTCCTGTTATGACAATGGTGTAGCACTGTTTAGTGGGGCATGAGTGGACTCCATCGTGTCAGTTTCTTGAAGTGAGCTCTTTCCTGAAACTTGTACTATGGGACCTAAAATGATCTGGATGAATTCTCTGTGTGTGAGTCAGGAATGTATGTGCAGGGCATGAAAAGACACCAACCTAAACTGCTCTGCCACCAGAAAGGGGAGTGAAGACACCGACTGCCCCATCCTAACCCTGAAGGCCGAAGAATATCTACCAAGGACCCTAACCTGCAAATAAAGGACCCTAAAGTACAGAAGGATCCACCCTGGGAACAAGGAAAGCACAGAACTAAGAGAACAGTCATGCCTGCAATTAGCTGGTGATTAACAGCTACACTGAACCCAGGGGCAGCAGGACACAGCCAGGCCCATAGACTAACATGAGAGCAGCAAGTATCAAAGATGGGTAAAAACATGGAAACTTTGGGTCTCGTTCTACAATTGTCATCTTGGAGCATCAGATTCATGACCGACAGAGGCCTGGCTCCTTCCTCGTGCCCAGCCTAGTTGGTCACTAGCCTGGCTTGAACAACGCATTAAAGGCCTGGTAATTATATCACACCAGCTTGCAGAACTTGCTGAACGTGTGTGTGAATGTGACGGCTTTTTGCTATTCTTACATGTACAATAAACGAGGCCTGTTGCCTTGTCCCCCTGAATAAGATCCTGCTAATCTTTTCTTTTACAAGTGTAACAGTTTTAGCCCTCGCAGCTGGGGAGAAACGATTGAAAATGTGACCCGCGTGTTACTGACGCTGCCTGGGTCTGCAGAGAGCCTGAAACAATTGCTCTGAGAGCAGGGCTCTGCTCTATGAATCCCAAGCCCCATTGCTCTGCAGTTCCCGCAAACCCCACTTGGTTTCTATTACCAGATACGGGCAGGAAATGAGATCTAGTAGGTTGGAGTAGGAGGACTGGAAGTCAGGACTCCTGGGTTCTAGCCCCAACTCTCGGAAGCGAGTGAGGGTTAATAATTTAGATCAGGGGGGGTTGGGATCCAGGACTCCTGGGTTCAATTCCCAACTTTTGAAAAAGAGTGGGGTCTAGGTGGTATGTCCTCATCAAAGGCTTTACCCTTTTCCATGCCTCAGTTTCCCCTATTTGACCCATCTTTTTGGCTTCTAGAGGGGCGCGCTCCCTCTCTCACGTGATCGGAGGCTGCAGGACCCCCCATGATGTTTACCTCTGTCTATGGCACTAATCCACCCCGTAACATAATTTGCCCATCGGGATGCCAGCCCCTGCTCTGACCCAGCTTCCGGGACATGGAGACCACAGGGAGGACAAGGGGGCTGAAATCCCTACCTTGGGTCCCGGCTGGGGACGGACGACCCGAGCTGCCCTTCTTGGTCTGCAGGTTCAGTCCCATGTAGCCGTCCTCGTCCTCCATCGTGCCTGAGTGAGAGGAGGTGGAAATGGCGCGGCCAGGAGCTGTGGGGGTGGAGGTGAGGGGCTGGGTTGTGATATCACACAGGAAGTTCAGAGCCGTGTTGTTGATGGGGTGATGGTCAGAGGCTCCGGCCAGAATTTCCTCTCTCTGCTGTAGCGGAGGTTGGCGCTGTCATGAAAACTCTCACCCAGCAGCGGACACCCCCACAAGAAGGATCAGCTGTCCTGATGCCAGGGTGAGGGGCACAGCGTAAAAAATCTGAGCTCTCTAGACAGGGTCAGATTCGGGCCCCACCGATCAACCACACAGACCAAGATCGGGTCCAGCACATATGCGAGTCAGTGGTTTTGCACTGGGATTGACCCCCCCACCCCGCTCCTCCGAGTCCAGGATCCAGTGACCGTCTGAAAACCTATCACAGACGGAGGAAGACAGCTCAGAGGGCTGGGGTGAGACTGATCTCCCTTCTGGACGTGCAGTTCCCAGCTACACCCCTAGGGGCCGGCCAGTCTGCCATCGGGAAGGGGAGAGCATGGTGTGTGCAGCTCCGGTGTGACAATCTGCATGGGATCCCAGCAACAATGGCCACCCTAGTCGGGGAGGAGTGGGGTTTAGTGGTTAGAGCAGGCAGGCTGGGCTCCAAGACGCATGGGTTTTATCCAGGGTCTGGGGGGCTAGAGCAGGGGGGCTGGGAGCCAGGTGTTCAGAGGGGAGTAAGGGGTCTGTAGGATCAAGCCCCTGAGCTGTTTCTTGTCCAATAACACCCAGCTCCATGCAACCCTCCTCCCCTGGACCGTCCCTGGGGCAGCAATGCCAGCCCTGACCCTGCTGCTGGGACACGCACCCCATGGATAAGGAGAGCAGGGGAGGGGAGGGGAGGGGGTTTCAGTCACTACCTTGGTTCCCAGCTGGGGACGGTCCGCCCAGGCTGCCCCTCTGGTGCCCTGCATCCAGCCCCGAGTCACCCTCCTCGTCCTGTATGGAGAGCAGCAATGGCGCTACCAGGGGAGCGGGTGTGGGGCAGGGCCGGCCTCCTGCTGGAGCGGAAGCACACACACCTCTGAGAGGGGCCGAGGTGTGAGGCTGCACAGGAAACTGAGTCACTGCCCCGGCGTGTGCGGGCGGCGGGGCGGGGCTGGTCAGCCCCACCGCTCTCAGCTGCGTCTCCCTGCTGGGGCTGATGCTGGCTCAGCTGCATGCCCCCAGCGATGGCTGCCCCAGCCCCATGCAGCTACAGCTGCCCTGAGCCCAGGGTGAGGGGCTCCGTCTGTCTGGCTGGGGTGTCTCTGCCCCCATCACTACAGGCTCTGAGGCCGTGTCTACACTAGACAATCTGTGCACCTGTGTTATGCCGACTTTCAGCCAGCGTTGTAATGCCAGCGGTGCTGATGCAGACTCTGCTCTCCTTACGGCCACGGATGCGTCTTCACTCCAAGCCCTGCCACCGACCTGCGGGGCAGTGTGAGGAGCTGAGAGACCCAGCGCTCCGCTCCCTGGGGGCTGCTCCCCCCACACTCCCTGGTTCCTGGGCCTCTGGCGGTCCCAGCTCCCAGCTGAGTGGCAGCCGGCAGACGCCTGCACCCTGGGTCAGAGCCACCCACCGCCCAGGCTCCCGTGTGAAAAGACAGGCCAGTCTCGTCGCCGGGGGTGACTGTGGGGTGTGCACCAGCGCTGCTTTGCCCACAAAAGCTGACTTGTGTCGACAAACCTCTCTCGTGTAGACCCGGCCCCGAGTGCAGCTCCCAGCTCCCGTGGGCCACTGGCACGGCCATCTGCTGAGAGGCTGAGCCCGTCGCTCTGAGACCTGCCCCGAGCATAACTGCCCCAGCAACGCTGCCTGAGTCTGCCGAGAGCCTGAGACAATGGCCCTGAGACTGGGGCAGGCATCCCATGGTAGCACCAGCACTGTCAGCAGTGCCGGGAGGGGAGTGGTGTCTGGGGGGTTAGAGCTGGGGGGCTGGTGCCAGGACTCCTGGGTTCTCTCCTAGCTCTAGGCACAGAGTGGGGTCTCGTGGGTCAGAGCAGCCAGGCTGGGGGTCCGGTGTCGAGACGTCAGTTCCTAGCTCTGCTGCTGACTCTCCGTGCAGCCCTACCTAGGTCAAGTCCCCACTCTGTGCCTCAGTTTCCCCACTTGCGGAATGGGGATGATGAATCTGACTGAGCGCTGGGCGGTGCTTTGAGATCCTCACAGGATGGGCGCTATATTAAAGGGCAAAAGATCGTTCCTGAGCATTTTATTGATGAAGGAAAGGCCCGTTCCAGTATTAAAAGACCATTGATGTCCTGCTTAGAGCGGGACGGCGTCTCGCTGGCAAATCCACTGATATGCAGAGCTGCAGCTGTCCCAATTAATCTGATTCCCCTTCACCGTCCCACAGCTGTTCTCTTCAGCCTGGTCTAGCCTCGGGAACCTGCAGGACAAAGCAGAGGGCCCCTGTCAGAGCGGGTGGGTCCATCACACTCAGTCTCTGGCGGCTCTTCCCTGCTCTAACAGGATCTGTGGCCGGTCTCTCCTCCAGCTCTGCGCTGGGGGGCTGCCCCCTCTCCACCACTGTCAGGGGCCTGGCCCGGGTCTGTAACGGCCTCTCCCTGCCCAGATCCCAGAGATCTGCTCCATCCTCATCCTCCTGCTGCGCTAGACCCTGCCCATCCCCTTCTACTGCTCCATGTCTCCTCCCCATCCTGCTGTGCAGATGCTGACCCCTCCGGGTCCCCTCCTGCCTCCCTGGCTGCTCTGTTCTCTCCTCCGTCCCTGCCCCATGCACCAGGGGATCCCCAGGGCTCTGGCCTGGCCCCTTTGCTCCCGTCTGGCCCCAGGGCTCCAACCACCATCTCTGCGTTGGGTTGGACGCACAAATGTCTTCCTGCCCCACTGCCCTGTCTGCTCCCGCCCAGCCCCCCTCTCAGCCGGGCTCCCCATCTCCCCTCCTGGGGTCCCAGCATCGTCTGACACTGGGCCCAGCTCCCGCTGGGACCCCGACCTTCCCCCAAACCTCCCCCGGCCCCTTCCGCCAGCAGAGGGGAGGGAAAGTGTTTGACTCAAGGAATTACTCACAGGGTGAGATCCAGCCGGGAGCTGTTCAGCCAGACCCAGGCCTTCTGCGGGGAGGGGACGGACAGTCCGACCCAGAACTTCTTTGACCCTTGGGTCGGGTCCTTCAGGAACTCCTGCAGTGAGCGTGCGACAGGCAGCTGGTGAGTGTAACTCTCTGGTCTTGCACATCCAAGTCTTCATCTACGTCAGCCCCACAACTACAGGCTGTCGTGTCCGTCTGGCAATCCCCATGCACAGCTGTCTGTCCATCCCTCCCTTTACATACCTCGCTCCCTCTCACACCCACCCCTCCCTTCCAGCTGAGCTGTGTTTGTCACACACAGAGTGGGGAGGTTAACGGTGGCTTAAAGCCGCTACCCACGGATCCCGGGGCTAGTGATGTAGGCTGGGTGTGTCGAAGCCGCCTAAGGTGTTCGAATACCCTGTTATTAACAATTAATGGGAATGGAGTGTCCAAACACCCTAGGGAGCTGTGAAAATCCAAGCCCCAAAACGTATCTGAATGAGCCCCTTGGCCTCTGTTCCCAGGGCCCATCCCTGCAGGGGCAGTTCCAGTGGGATGTTATCGTCCCTTTACCAGCTCCTCCCGGTCCCGGATCACCAGCAGCTGAGAGCCCCTCGCTGAGCAGTCGGCACGGCTCTCACTCCACGTTTTACTTCCTGTGGAGACCCAGTAGCACTTGTCCCCGTGCAGTCGCCAGTCCGTGGGGCAGAGTTTGCACCTGGAGCCCCCTGGAGAGAGAGAAGCGTCACTAATGCTCTGAGCGCCCCGGGCCTCATCCCGGCCACCCCCTTCCTGTGGCTGGGGCAGGGGATGGGGGTAAAATGGGTTTAAATCCCCTTTGTGCTGCCTGAAATCTGGGGCTGTGCACGTCCCTGCCTGGCTCCTGGTGTCAGTTAGAGCAGCCTCGGGGCTGCTCTGCCTTATCCATTGCTCCCTTGTGTGCCCTGGGAAGCAGAGAATACCCATAGTGCACTGCACTCTAGCCACACCCCCAATCTGCTCCCTACACAGGGGGCTGGGAGCAGGGCGGGTGCAGGACCCTTATCCCAGCTTCACATCATCTAGGGAGGCCCATGCAGGGGGGTCTCATGGGGTGTCTGCATCCATTGCAAAGCCACTTTACAGGCCAGAGTGGCCTAGAAGGGCTAGGACAACGGAAGACGTGTTAGTGGAAAGCTAGCCGGGTATGGGAGGGGGAAGGGAGGGGAGGCGTGGGCTGGGGAGCCCAGGAGAGGAAGTGGGATCCCAGGGCTGTCAGGGGATGGGGAGGGACGGTGAGTGCATGACACAGTCTCTCCGCTGGGACCCGACGCCGCTCTGCAAATGTGGCCATCCTGGTGCTGGATTATTTCAAAACCCGCCTGTGGGGTCCCCACTTGCGAGTACCTGGCACGGCCACTAGATGTCGCTGCCCCACACGGTCTCGGCCCAGCCCCACGCCCAGCCCCAGCCGAGGCGGCTGCAGTGACAGACGGGCACCGAGTGGGGTTGGGGGCGGGTAGGTGGGTGCAGCCAGCAGGGGGCGGCGTGTCCCTGCTCTGCTCCAGCCCCACGGCATGGGACGGCAGCTAGGTTTCCATGGTCCGCGCCTGGGGCTGGGGGGGATGGAGGGGTAGGTGGGTGCAGCCAGCAGGGGGTGGCGTGTCCCTGCCCTGTGTAAAGGGTCTATTAGCCCCTCACTGAAACTTAGTGGGTCTTTTGGGTTGGCCTGTCCAGAGGAAGCAGCACCCTGGGACAGACACAGCCCCCAGGGCCAGTGGAGAGAGGCCAGCTCAGGTCAGCCTGATTGACAGGGCGGGCAGGCCAATGAGGGAGCCAGGAGGGTGCAGGGAGCCCAGCCCTGGGTGTGAGCTGCAGCTGCATGGCTGGGGCAGAACTGAGGGGAGCTAAGGACAAAGCAGCAGCAGCTGGAAGAGGAGCACAGAAAAGCTGAATGGAGCCGAGCTGACCCGACCCACAGCAGCAGAGCAGGGGGCATCCCAGAGAACCAAGTGCAGCTGCATGGAGCAGAGCGAGCTGGGGCAGGAGCCGTCTGGAGCCGGGTGTGGTGAGCAGCTGGGCAGAGCGAAGGGGACTCTGGGAGTGTGCGGCTCCTGGCAGAGCAGGGTCTGACTCTGCATCCCTGCAGCGTAGCCAGGGCCTGGACAGTGGACCTGCGACGTGTGACAGACTGTGCACCCCACAGACACTGTGTGTGGTGCCCCGGGCCAGGCGGCAGTGCTGGGGGTTTGCCTTTCACCCTTCTCCTCTTATTGTATACTTGATTTGGTTGCTGTGTGTGTAACACATTGTGTTGCTTTGCAGTGTGTGCACTGATCAGTGGCTCAGGGAAGCGCCCAGTGCGGAGTTAGACCCGGAGTGGGGACACCCTAGCCCCTGCCCTAAGGGACCACGGCAAGATTGGGGGTTGAGCCCCTGGAATCCTGGGTCCAGCTTTATCAGGGTTACAGGCACCCCACCACACAGGGGAGCGGGAGGGGAGCCCTCGAGGTCAGGTGGGGTCTCTGGGTAAAGAGAGTGGGAGCAGGGACTCAGATCCTTTTGCTAGCCAACTCTACCGGGGCAGTGTCCAAGCAAGGGAAGTTCCCCACATTCCCCCGCTTACATCTGCACCAGCCCCTGGCCTGGGACGGCAGCTGGGTTTCCACGGGCAGCGCCCGGGGCGGAGGGCGGCTCAGAGACACACGAGCCGGGGTTACCTGCCGGGCTGGGCTGGGCCGGGTGGCACAGACTTTGGGTCAGCTGGGATCGGATGCGTTGCAGCCG
>NW_027132705.1:0-1121 GCF_026122565.2 Emydura macquarii macquarii | reverse complement strand
GTCCCCAGGGTGTGCAGGGTTAGGGTTTCGGCCTCGGTCCCCCGGGGTTGGGTTTGCAGGTTTAGGGTTTGGGCCTCGGTCCCCCGGGTTTGATTTTGCAGGTTTAGGGTTTGGGTCTCCGTCCCCAGGGTGTGCAGGGTTAGGGTTTCGGCCTCGGTCCCCCGGGTTTGGGTTTGCAGGGTTAGGGTTGGGCCTCATTCCCCCGGGTATGGGTTTGCAGGGTTAGGCTTTTGGCCTCGGTCCCCCGGGTTTGCAGATTTAGGGTTTGGGCCTCGGTCCCCAGGGTTTGCGTTTGCATAGTTAGGGTTTCTGCCTCGGTCCCCTGGGTTTGGGTTTACAGGTTTAGAATTTGGGTCTCCGTTCCCAGGGTTTGCAGGGTTAGGGTTTGGGTCTCGGTCCCCAGGATTTGGGTTTGCAGGGTTAGGGTTTGGGTCTCGGTCCCCCGGGTTTGGGTTTGCATAGTTAGGGTTTGTGCCTCAGTCCCCGGGTTTGGGTTTGCAGGTTTAGGGTTTGTGTCTCGGTCCCCAGGGTTTGTAGGGTTAGAGTTTGGGTCTCGGTCCCCAGGGTTTGGATTTGCAGGGTTAGGGTTTGGGCCTCGGTCTCCAGGGTTTGGGTTTGCAGGGTTAAGATTTGGGCCTCGGTCCCCCGGGTTTCGGTTTGCTTGGTTAGGCTTTGGGCTTTGGTCCCCCGGTTTTGGGTTTGCAAGGTTAGGGTTTTGGCCTCGGTCTTCCGGGTATGGGTTTGCAGGGTTAGTGTTTGGCTCTGGGTCCCCAGGGTTTGCAGGGTTAGGGTTTGGGTCTCGGTCCCCAGGGTTTGCAGGGTTAGGGTTTGGGCTCGGTCCCCGGGTTTGGAGTTTGCAGGGTTAGGGTTTGGGCTCTCGGTTAGTTTGCAGGGTTTTTGCTCCTCGGTCCCCGGGTTTGGGTTTGCAGGGTTAGGGTTTGGGCCTCGGTCCCCAGGGTTTGGGTTTGCAGGTTTAGGGTTTCAGTCTCGGTCCCCAGGGTTTGGGTGTGCAGGGTTAGAGTTTGGGTCTCGGTCCCCAGGGTTTGGATTTTCAGGGTTAGGGTTTGGGCCTCGGTCCCCAGGGTTTGGGTTTGCAGAGGTTAGGGTTTGGGCCTCAGTCC
>NW_027132704.1:0-11058 GCF_026122565.2 Emydura macquarii macquarii | reverse complement strand
ACTTATTTATTTTTGCCAGTGTCTTTCACAATTAGGTAGGTATATTACATTTCACAGTGTGGCTTCTTACACTTAAAATAGGGTTTTTATAGATATATTGAAAGCGGGTAAAACTAACAGATAGAATGCTTAGTGGAGTGATTTTACAAACAATCTTGAAACAAATAGAATTACAGAAAGTAAAGACAGGCTTGAATTATTCTGCAGTAAATGGATATTTTAAAAAGGCTGAAGTGAACATTCAAAGGGTAGAACAATAAGAATCAGTTGAGGTTTTAACTTTTGATTAAAGTTACAGTGTGTCAGGCTGAAGTGCCTCTTGGTAGGAAGAGGGTGTGTGTGTGTTTGTGGCTCTTTTTCTTTCATGTATTTCATGAAAACAGGATTGGGCCAACACTGCCTGGTGACATACAAGAGCTTAACAATGACATTAAATGCTGTATTTCGCTTCTGGCAGTGGCCAGAATCATGCCATGCCTCAGGAGTTGAAATCAATAAATATATCGACGGAAATCTTGCACTGAGATTTCCAGTGCAGTCTAGTGTCCTTAGACACTGATCTTTTGTGAGAATTACCGTAGAACCTCAGTTATGAACATTGCGGGAATGGAGGTTGTTCGTAACTCTGAAATAGTCGTTACTCTGAACAAAACCTTCTGTTTGCTCTTTCAAAAGTTTACAACTGAACGTTGACTTAAGATAGCTTTGAAACTTGACCTTGCCAAAGAAAAATGCAGCTTTTAACCACGTTAATTAAAATGAAAAAAGCACACTTTGTTGACCTTGTCCAATCTTTCTGTTTAAGTTTATGTTTAACACAGTACTATGCTGTATTTGCTTTTTCTCTCTCTCTCTCTCTTGGCTGCTGCCTGGTTGCATGCTGCCGGGTCCAAATGAGGTGTGAGGCTAACCGGGCAGTTCATAACTCTGGTGTTGGTAACTCTGAAATTGAAAACAATCTAATTATATATCCTGGTGTAGTCAGCATTTCAGTGTCCGGTAGGAAAAAGAACAATTTTCACCCCTTGCACGAGATGCATTTGTTACATAAGTTATGAAGTGGAGTAAATTCTTCCTTAGTTCATGGAGTGGTGATGGTGCTGTGCTCAGGGACTGGCAGCGCCTTTTTTGTTTCCCAACAATCACTTTCTAGCTGTGACAAAATACAGCTCTTTGGAATGTGGATCTTGGGAAGGGGCAGAACCAGGCTGATATGGAGCTCTAACCGGGGAGTGTCACTCCCCACTCCATAACGACTGTGGGATGATAATACAGGAAGAAGACACTGGGTGGTAAAAGATGCTGTCCCTGAACTCAGAGTCTAGAACGAATGTGGCGTGTATGATCTGGGCTAGTAAGACTCCATCTCCACTTGCCACCCGATTGGGACACCCTGAGCCAGATCCTCAGCTGGTATAAATCAAGGTAGCTCCCTTTGTGTGTCGGGGGACAGATCCCCAACTGAGAACCAGTCACAAGAGCTGTATGTCAATCTACATCTCTGTTAAACAGTGCTATGGACTGGCGCTGATGGGGAAAGGTGTGGTTAAAACGGTTAACATTCACCTGAAGAAGAGCTCAGAGAAGTTCCAAAGCTTCTCTTGGAGACCCAAAGAATTTGGTCCAATAAAAGATAACAGATATTACCTCACCTGCCTCGTCCCTCTACTCCTCCCAAAGCACATTCACGCCCCTGTCTGGGAGGTGGGAGAGAAACGCTGTCGGGGAGTCGGTGCTCACCTGTCAGCCCAGGGCAGCCCCAGCCTGAAGCGATGAGCTCCTACTTCTCCAGGTTAGACGCCAGGAGCCAGCATCCGCAGCTGAGGTTCTTGTGTCTCCTCTTCCTGCAGAAGCTGGGTTTTCTCAGTGCAGAGACCTGCAGTTCCCTGAAGAGATGAGCAGGTGCATTGATCTACCTTTGGAAAAGGGGCTGCCCTTCGATTTGTGTAAATGCTGCCTCTGTATCAGTGTTTGGTCCTCCCGCTTCTTAATATGGTTCCACTTCAACCTTTCTCCCACTTGGTTAATTTTGTGTCTCCCAAGCTCTGTGGCTAACAACGCCCAGTGGGACGTGTGCAATGGGACTTGTGTAAATGTCTCTTTTTTAAGTCTAATGATCCGATGTGAAAAGTATTTGAGATCATGATGAAACACCAGCTCAGATTTTGGAGCAATGCCTGTCCAAGCTGATGGCCTGTTATAATACAATTGCACCATCCCTCGATTAATATTCAATAGAGGCTGCCAGCTAGTGGGCATTACTAATAAATAGCTGTCCATAGCTCATCCTTTCAATTTGCTTCCACCTGTGGCCGTTTTACAGCCTAGCTTTCCCATGACTGCATTGGCTACTAAAATCTGTTGGTCACTGCTCAGTATTTCTGCCCCTTTCCCCCCATTTCCTTCATCTTGCTGCCGTCTAGTATCGATTTCCCAGCCCATGAGCCTGTTGCTCTGCTCTCCTCTAGTGAATTTTTTTTGCTATCGCTGCCTCTTTCCCAGTCTTTCCCACTTCTCACTCCGTAAGGTCTGCTACTGTGCACAGAATTCATTCCATGGTATATTTGTCCTCTGCTCTCCAGTGCTCTGGGCTCAAAAGTTACACACCATTAGACAGCTTCACTCTCCTTTTCAATTCCCTCTTTTGGTCATTTGACAACATAACGTCTCCTTTCTAGCCCTTCCCATTTGGCAGCTGTCCCCTGGGCAGCACCGCTGGGCCTGTCCTGTTCCTTGGCCCTGTAGTGGCCCTAGACAGGATAATCACATCTTTCCTCTCTTCCTACCTACTGCTAGGTGTGTGCTGTTCCAGCTTGCAGCCACTGGGAATCAAATGGTACAAGAGATTGATTGATTGATTGATTGATTGATTGATTGCTACATTAGAGAGGAGAAGAGAGGAGAGGAGGGTATGTAGGGGGCCCTGCCACGGGCGGCATCGCCGCCGTCTGGGCAGAGCTCTTGCTCTTCTTCCCCCCTGGAGCCTCTTTCCAGATGGGGGCAGGCCCCCCCAGAGAAGGGGGGGCAGTAGCCATGGCAACGACAGAGTCCCTGGAGTCCTCGCTTGAGGTGGCCACCGCCGGGGCCGCAGGACTGATGCCTGTTGGCCCAGTAGGGGCAGGGAGGCCGGTCGCCATGGACGGGGATGGAGCGTCGGGACAAGGGGGAGGGGTGGGAGCATCCAGAGAGAGGGTCCCGGCCCCAGGCACACTCGCCATGTGGGGAGTGGGGGGATGGGTCAGTTGGGGAGGAAGGGGTGGAGGAGGAAGGGGGGAAGTGGAGAGGGAAGGGAGGGGGTGAGGGTGGGAGGGGGAGAGGGTGGGGGGGGCAACTGTTCTTCCCCGGTAGGCTGAAAGCAGGAGAGGAGGGCACCAGCGCAAGGAGAACAGGGGGCCTAATCCAGGCGGGATGCAGGGGCGATGCACGCCCCAGCCCGAAAATGGAACCCGGCTCCTCCGGCTGCACGGGAGGTGGGGGCAGGGGCTAAACCGACTGAGGGGAGTGCAGAGTGCGGGGGGTGAACCCTCTGCTCTAGGCAGACAGGGCATGAGCTGGAGGAGTGGCGGTGCTGTGCTGTGCTGTGGAGCACAGGGTGGCGTGGAAGAGCAGAGGAGTCCTGAGAGAGGTACTGAGCCCAGGAGGGTTGGACCTGCCCCTGGCCAGACTGAAACACTCCCCCAGGCACCGGGGCCTGGGCCAGGAAGCCCAGCCTGGGCAGCAAGGAAGCAGGCCCTGAGAGGCCAGAAGGACTGAGGGGGGAATGTAGCTAAGGGGAAAAGACTGCAGCTGTGAGTACAGTGCCAGCAGCTCACAGCTGCTACTAATAGGGCCCCTGCGCTGGGACCTGGAGGAGCCAGGGGGCCGGGTCCCTACTCCCCTCCCTGGGGAGACGGGATGACAGGCGACTCCTTGGCCCACTCCGAGAGGCAAGCGCAAGAACCACTAGAGTGAAGCCGGCCGTTTGACACAAGCCATATTTGACATCACAGGAGTTTTGCCTTGTTGGTAGCTGCTTCTTTCCACCATAGGTTGTCTCATGCCCTGAGGAGAGGGCCCTGCATGCAGCCGATCTGTGTAAGGTAGCTGGGGCTGGCTAGACGCTTTGCCCTGAGAATTACTCTTCACTGGATGTGCCCTTGTTGCAGTCAGTTCTGGGGACACTCATTCTAACAGGTGCCCCTAAATACACTGAGGAAGGCCAAAAAAGAATCTGAAGAACAGCCGGCCAAAGACTCAAAAAGCAACAGCAAAAATGTTTTTAATTACAGAAAGCCTGTTAAACAACCAGTGGGGCCCGCAGAGACACGGAAGGAGCACAAGGAAGATAACAGAGACTAAATGAATTTTTTGCATCGGCCTTCACAGCGACAGAGCTGAAGATGTGGTGGCCAAATATGAGCCATTCTTTTTAGGTGACAAATCTTAGGAACTGGCCTGGGGTTTTGGAATGTATTGATAAATTGTACCCTAATAAGTCCCCAGGACGAGATGGTACCCATCTAAAAGATATTAGGAAAACATTTTCACTAGGAGGGTGGTGAAGCACTGGAATGGGTTACCTAGGGAGGTGGTGGAATCTCCATCTTTAGAGGTTTTTAAGACCTGGCTTGACAAAGTCTTGGCTGGGATGATTTAGCTGAGGTTAGTCCTGCTTTGAGCAGGGGGTTGGACTAGATGACCTCCTGAGATCCCTTCCAACTCTAATCTTCTATGAATCTATACTCAAGATTGTAACTCTTCTCAGTCTGCTTTGGATTTAACTAAGGGTTCTCACAAAACTTGGTGACTGGGCAACAAAATAGCAAATGAAATTCAATGTTGATAAATGCAAAGTAAAGCAGATTGGAAAATAGAAAATGGTGGGGTCTAAATTAGCTGTTACCACTCAAGAAACAGATCTTGGAGTCATCGTGGATAATTCTCTGAAAACACACTCAATGTGCAGTGGCAGTCAAACAAACTAACAATGTTGGGGATAATTAGAAAAGGAAAGATAATAAGACAGAAAATATCATATCACCTCTTTATAAATGCATGGTACGCCAATATCTTGACTATTGCATGCAGATCTGGTTGCCCCATCTAAAAAAAGATATATTGTAATTCGAAAAGGTACGGAAAAGGGTAACAAAATTATTATGGTTATACAACAGCTTCCATATGAGACAACTAAAAGGGGATATGACAGCAGTCTATAAAATAATGACGAGTGTGGAGAAAGTAAATAAATATGTGTTGTTTACTCCTTCCCATAATACAAGAACAAGGGGTCACCAAATAAAATTAATGGGAAGCAGGCTTAAAATGAAATAAAGGAAGTATTTCTTCACACAACGCACAATCAACCTGTGGAACTCCTTGCCAGAGGATGTTGTGAACGCCAAGATTATAATTGGGTTCAAAAAAGAAGCTCATGGAGGATAGGTCCAGAAGCTGGGAGTGGGTGATGGGTTGGATCACTCGATGATGACTTGTTCTATTAATTCCCTCTGAAGCACATGGTATTGGCCACTGTCGGAAGACAGGATATGGGGCTGGATGGACCATTGGTCTGACCCAGTGTGGCCGTTCTTATCTTCTCCCTTTGAGACGCTGGGTGGAGCTGGCAGCAGCAGAGCAGTTTCTGCCCTGCAGGGCCACGTGCAGGGTCCCTTCTCGGTGATCGTGTGACAGGCCCAGCCCCAGGAACTGCCTCAGTACTATGTGTGCTCTGGGAAACCCCCAGCTGGCTTTCCACAGTCCCAGTGCCCCTGGCTTGTGAGTCGACCGCTTTGTTTGCCCCACCTCCCTACCTCCAAGGGCCCGAGTGAACCTGGTGTAGTTGCTTTGCCAGTGCAAGTCCCAGCTGGGCTTAGCCCATGTAAGAGCTATGGAGCTTTTCCTGGGGAAGTGTCCAGACGTCACTGCTAGGGCCTGGCTGTTTGCCTCCCACCTCTGTGAGTGCTAGGGGGCTGGCTGGTCTGCAGAGGGATATAGACTCACAGACTTGAAGGTCAGGAGGGACCATCATGATCACTTAGTCTGACCTTCTGCACGCTGCAGGCCACTGAACCTCATCCACCCACTCCTGTCACAGACTCTCACCTCTGGCTGAGTTACTGACGTCCTCAAATCATAGTGTAAAGACGGCAAGTTACAGAGAATTCACCATGTACACTAGTTAAACCCTGCAAGTGACCCGTGCCCCGTATTACAGAGAAAGGCAAAAACCCTTAAGGTCTCTGCCAATCTGACCCTGGGGGAAATTCCTTCCTGACGCCAAACATGGCAATCCATTGACCTGAGCATGTGGGCAAGACTAACCATCTATACACCTGGGACAGACTTTTCTGCAGCAACTCAGAGACCTCTCCGTCTAGTGCCCCTTCACCAGCCACTGGAGATAGTTGCTGCGAGCAGTCGCAGGGTGCCTACATACCATTGTATGCACATCTGATGGCAAGGAGCACAATTGCAGAGGTGGCAGATTTCCCAGGCTTACGTCCCCACCTGTCCTGCACCAAGAGAGAGTATTTTTATTGATCAAATATTTCTTTTGACAAGAATGGATTTTTTATGGATATAAAAATGTGGTTAAAATTGTCTCCCCTCTGCCTAGTGCTCAGCAAAACGCTCAATGATGGGAAGATGCTGATGGCTACCTCCCTCCCAGCTCCTTCCAATTAGATGGACAACAATGACCCGAGTTCAGGCCGGATTCTCTGCTGTGTCCTTAGGGACATAAGAAATTATCTGCAGCAACAAACTTTGTGTTTTATTTGTATTCGATTGTCTGAATTTTTTACAAGAAACTGTGGGGAAAAATACCATGATGCTGTGTGTATTGGTGCTGAACATGGGAGAGTGACAGAGCTGTTCTCAGCCTTCCTGTCCTGTGTGTTGTGCTACATGGACACAGAATGGGGTGGTAAACACTCGCTGTAACTCTCTCCTGATCTTCATTCACAGAATCCTAGAAGATTAGGATTGGAACATCAGAATTGCCTATTTCTGTTTGAAGAAAATGTGATGAGTATTTCACCCAGATCTACAAAAATCCAGTAGGAATTCAAATAAAACTAAGTTTTGCATAAGCTCTTATTTACACCATCCATTATGAATTATTCCTCCGGTGCCAGGTCTTCTACCCCAGGTTACAGTTGGGGCAACTGAGGCACAGAGAGCTGGGGAAATTCAGTTGCATAGCTGGGCTTAGATCACAAGAGCCCCAGGTGTCTTGAGCTCCTCTCTATAACCCTTGCTGCCTGGCTGCCCTTGTTATTGTTGTAGGCTGGGATTGTCAAGGCAGTCGAAGGGAGTTAGGCCCCCAAGACGTGCATGCCTTACTCTCCCTTAGGCTCCTTTGCAAATCCCAACCTTCATATTTCTGAAAGTCAAGAGAAGCCCAGGCCTTGGAAGATGCCAAGAGAGACCCAGGGCCAGAATTACAAAGGGGTTTAGGCATCTAAAGAAGTTGATATTTGCCTAGTGGGATTTACAGTAACACCTCAGCAAGTTAGGTGCCTAACTCCCATTGGATGTCCATGGGACTTAGCTACGTGGCTCATTTAAGAGCTTTGATAAATCCCAGTCCATCCCTGTCTCCATCTTTAGGTGCCCAAATCACTTGGTAATCCTGGCCAACTGAAAGCACAGAAGCTGGAGTCAGGAAATCCTAGGCCCTGTGCTAGGCAGGGGATCAGACTAGAGGAGCAGAACGGCCCCTTTTGGCTTTAAAATTAATGAGTCTATGAAGTTTTGCCTCTGGGCCTCTGCTTCTGAGCTGTTCAGGTCTCTCGGGAGTGAGTCCCACAAGCCCTTAGGAAATAAACATGGGTAAATCACCTTCCCGCAGCATCGCTCCTTTAATGCCTGTGATGCTCAAAGCCAGCTACACACTGCTCAGCTGCAGAGAGCAACCGGTCTGAGTCTAGTTCTGTCAGGTCATGACTCTCACACACTTGTGTCCTTGGCATCTACATAGATCGATAGATAGATAATGACCGAAGAATCCTGGAGGTGGACGACTGAATCCATCACTTGTTGGGAAAAAATCCACAGCGGCCAGTACAGTAAGTGTGCTATGTCAATTAAATACGTGTGGGGGTTAAGATACAAGGGAAATTTAAAGAAGAGAGATCAGATTTCTTGTCAGAACTCATTTAAGCATTTTGCTATTAAGTTGCTCAAAGAAATAGAGATAGTCAGAAGAAAAAAAACTCCTCCTGTAGAAAATGTGAATTTTTCATCAGAAACCCCAAACCCATTTTTTTTTCAGCTTTGGGCAGCTGAAAGCATCCAGCTGAAATTTGTAGATTTTAGATGAAAACTGAACAAGATTGCTTTTTGAGTATTCAATTTTCCAACAAAACAACAGATTTTCAAGGAAAGCAGATACATTGTGTGAAAAATTTTGGTTTGCTAAAAATCCAATTTTCCATCCAAAAAAGCAACCAATCAACCAAACACCCAAAATGCAACTGAAATTGTCCAATGAGATTTAAACTTTGAACAAAGGTGGGAAACTTTAATGTTGTCTAATAACACTGTAACTGAAAACCCACTGATTCTGTTGCCTCGGTTTTGATTGCTGTAAAACTGTGTGAATGGCAAAGCTGATACCCACAGGATGTTTTCCATGGATTAGGACTTTTGAACTCAGTTTCAGAGTTCAGCCCAGCAGCCAAATCTATCTATCCTGACATGGAGCTTAGATAGACAAGGAGGAGGTCAATGGTGTTAGAAATAACCAAACAGGTTGTCCCTGGGGTGGATTGGGGAGACAGAACCCTTTATTGCCTGCTCGTTCCACCTCGACACCGTGAGTGAGCAACTAGGGGGTTACTTTACAATCCTTTACCCATAACAGTATGTAAATGTAAATATTTCCAGCAGACCCAGAGACTCCCCAGAGACCCTTATTTGGTTACATTGACTCCTATAAAATGAATGTTAACAACTATATGATGAATGTGTTTGCCGTTTACAGAATTACCTCACAGAGTGCAGGCACATTACCTTAAAACACTAACGTTCTTTAAAACATGCAAGGCAGGGAAAGAAGATAATACTTTTTACCACCAAAGGCCTTGCGCAGGAGGGGAGATAGTTATTTTGTTAGCCTCATCCCCTGAGCAGATGGCCAGGAAGGGAGGGAAAGAAGAGAGATAACATGACTCTAACTAAAATTCACACCAGTTACCAGAAACAAGGTTTGCCCGTGCCATGACCCCATTCCCTGTAGCTTAGGCCTGACCATTTGTCCAGCTTTAACTCTTTATTCTCCTACAAATGGGACTAGGAACCTCTTTGTCTAGCACCATAGCCAGGCTCCATCACTGCTGACAGCTGAGCACAAATATTGTAACTAGGTGCACAGAATAGACACATCATAAGGCACAGCCCATCCCCCAAAGAGCTCAGAGTCCTAGTAGACAAGGCAGAGGAGGGGAGAGAGGGAAGGAGAGTCCCAGGGAGGACAAGTGACTGGCCCAAGGTCACACAGCAGGTCAGTGGCAGAGCCAAGAACAGAACCCAGGTGTCCTGACTGCCACTGACCCTCACTGCACAGACATAAAGTCACAAAGGGAAATGATACAACACAGCAGTAACTGAGCCATGCTACTAACCCATCGTGACATCACTATGTAAACCTGGGTGGTGCTGGGGGCCATAAATCAATGTGTGAGCTGGCTGCAGGCTGTCTGTGTGGTGTTGGGATAGAATCAATACAGCAGAGCTGCCATGTAGGACTCTGGGTGTGTCTACATCGTATTTCCCCTGCAATGGGGCTCAGGCTGTGCTGGTGTTTCAGAATTTCAGTTCCAGGCCCAAGCTTTGAGCCTGCTTTTGGTCACAATAGAGGGACTTTCTTTCTCTGCTAGGAATATAGGATTCAGCTTGTACTTCGTTCCATCTTCTGACAAGCCAGGTCCTGGCTCAGATCTTCACATGGTTTGAACTGACCCAGCTTCCAAGACCTGTGCGGATTGTCCACAGCGAGGAGCTCTCACTGCCCCTGCTCAGTGGATGTGATCAGGGCTGTGCTCTCGGTCACTCTAATCCTCACCGTTGCCCTTCTCCTTCCCTCCGCAGGCAGGACACAACGTGCTGAGGAAGAAAATGTCCAACCAAACCATCGTGACTGAGTTCCTGCTCCTGGGATTCTCTGAGGTGCGGGAGCTGCAGATTTTACATGTTGTGGTGTTTCTAGTGATTTACCTGGCAGCCCTGATGGGGAATCTTCTCATTGTCACAGCCATGGCCCTCGACCGCCACCTTCACACCCCCATGTACTTCTTCCTGATCAATCTGTCCATCCTAGACATTGGCACCATCTCTGTCACCGTCCCCAAATCCATGGCCAATTCCCTCATGAACACCAGGTCCATTTCTTATGCTGGATGTGTCACCCAAGTTTTTTTCCTCATTTTCTTCGTGGGAACAGATTTTTTCCTTCTCACTGTAATGGCGTACGATCGCTATGTCGCCATCTGCCAGCCACTACACTATGAGAGAGTGATGAACAGGGGAGCTTGTGTCCATATGGCAGCCAGTGCCTGGGCCAGCGGTGTTCTCTATGCTGCACTGCACACTGGGAACACATTCGCAGTGTCCTTCTGCAGAGGCAACAAGGTGGATCAATTCTTCTGTGACATTCCCCAGCTACTCAAGCTCACCTGCTCTGACTCCAACCTCACTGAAACTGGGGTTATTCTCTTTAGTGTCGGCTTATTGTTAAGCTGCTTCGTTTTGATAATTGTGTTGTATGTTCAGATCATCAGCACAGTACTGAGAATCCCCTCAGAGCAGGGCCAGCATAAAGCCTTCTCCACCTGCCTGCCTCACCTCACTGTGCTCTCCTTGCTAGTTTCCACTGCTTGGTTTGCCTACCTGAAACCCCTCTCCAGCACGACGTCATGGCTGGATCTTGTGGTGGCTGTTTTCTATTCCGTGCTGCCTCCAGTGATGAATCCCATTATCTATAGCATGAGAAACAAGGAGATCAAAGCTTCCCTGCGGAAACTGACAGGGTGGAGGTTATTCACTAAGGATTAAAGGTCCATCTTCCTCCTTTGA
>NW_027132703.1:0-111246 GCF_026122565.2 Emydura macquarii macquarii | reverse complement strand
TGTCTACTTCACTCTCAGCCTCATGCAGATCATGGATGTGGTGCGCCCTATGAGCTGATACCCTAAAGGCTGACTATTCCTGCACCCAGTTGACTTAGCAAGGGAAATATGATTGTGATGGGTGGACGGTAGAGCTTTTGGGAGAGCACTGGTAACTCGAGACCGTTCAAAGCAAAGTTTTGACGATTTGTTTTAAAAAGTAAATCAAGATTTTAGCTAAGTCAAATTTAAGTCTTTCTGAGATCTACTCAATCTCCTTGATATTCACAAATCTACCAATTCTCAGAATTGTTCGTTTTCCAAGAGAGTCAAGGTTTCTTCTTCTTTACTGTAATCTTTATTCTACTTTGATCCAATGTGAAAGTGCTGTCTTTTGAAAGAGATGTAAAACAAAGACCTTGATTACTGTGGCTATTAAAGAGCTCATGGCACTTTTTGCTGATGGTGGGGTGTCCTGGCCAAATCTCACCTTGAGTAATTGCATTTTACATTGCTCCTGTATCTTAATTTAGATAAAAGTTTAGGATAGGACATGAGAATAACTAATGTAACTATATGCTGTTAATTAGCTGCTGTGTTCCACACCACAACTGGTTGCATATCAATGGTGAATGAAGTGATTCCTGTGCAGAGTTGGTAACATTTGCATTTGTGAAATGACCAAACTGTTGGGAAAAATTGCAGGAATAGCTTTAATGTGTTATTTGAGGTCACTGATATGTGACATCGAGGTGGTTATACTTTACAGTTCAACACATCATTCATTTTTATTAGATTCAAAATCATTTAATAAAGAGGTTAGTTGTTAAAAGAAACCAATAGTTTACCTCCAAATGCCATAATGTCTCCAACAGATGTTCAAAGTAAGAACAGGAACAGCAAAATAAATTGATAGGATTATTCCTGACAGGAAGCTTGTTGTTTTATTTTCTTACAAGCTGCCGATTGGCAAAAAGCAGGTCATTGTTGATTTACTATCAAAAGGTCAGTATACTGGAAGCTAATGGATTTAAATGATCATAGTCTCTGGTAAATGTAACTTTTAGTTTACAAGTTTTAGATTTCCCAGATCTGAATGGAATTCATGATAGGTATTTCCAGTGTGAGATTTATATTCACTGACATGACTGTAGCTAGTAGTAGGCAATTGTTTGTCTCCATGCAATTAAAGCCAACAGGTAAACATCACATATATTCTAGCTGTGGCTGTTGTCGAATAGTTGTAATACATGGCACAATAACATAACACTGGTCATATTGGTTAGACTAATGTTCCTTCTAGTCCACTATCCTATCTTCTGACAGTGGCTGGTGTCAGATGCTTCAGAGGGAGTGAACAGAATAGGGCAATTTATTGAGTGATCCGTCCCGTGTCATCCAGTCCCAGATTCTAGCAGTCAAAGTTTAGGGACAAATCGAGCATAGGGTTGTGTACCTGATCATCTTGGCTAATAGCCATTGATGGATCTATCCTCCATGAACTTAACTAATTCTTTTTTTTCTAAACCCATTTATATTTTGGCCTTTACAACGTCCTCTGGTAACGAGTTCCACAGGTTGATAGTGCATCAACCTGTGGAACAGGTGGGACATAGGATAGGAGAACAGAAATTGTAGGGCAGTGTGCCTTTAGGGGCAGTAGGGAGGGAAGGATGAGTGTGTTATGTAGGCCGGAATAGCCAATTTGAAGAGGCAGTCGCAGGTGAAAGTTGGTGCATAATGTAAGCACAGATTGTGGCTGCATCTGCATGAGCACATAGGACAGGGAAAGGCACACCTGTGCTAGGGTCAGGAAGCACAGACAGAGCAGTAGACTAATGTTGTAGTTGGTATTCGCTTCCCTGTTGAACGGCACACAGGCTGATGGGATTAGTAATAACTGTTTTGTTATGGTAGTGCCTAAGGACCCACCAAGAATGGAACCCCATTGTGCTAGGTGCTGTACAAACCCAGAGTTACAGACAGTCCCTGCCCCAAAGAGCTTAGTCTAAATGGACAAGATAAGAACAAGATGGGGAGAGGGGTATAGAACAGAAGCATAACAAACAGTGTGATGACAGCAAACATCATGTTAGTTCCACATTTTTGGGGGTGGGAGAGAATCAACTAAGATGGAAAGAAAAGTGTGGGGAGAGAGCACCCTATAAGAAAGGGGGACAGAGGCAGGGTATAAGAGGTAAGATGTAGACAGAAGCTGAGGAGAAGAGACGGTGAAGGGAGGGGGAAGGAGAAGGTTGGAGCAAACAGCCAGTCAGTGCAGGTAGAGAAAGTCCACTCAATTGTAGAAAGCTCTCTGAATGTGGGAAGGCCTCTGCTTTGGCTGCTTCTGCAGCTGTTCCTACCAGCTGGAGTCCCTGGCTGGTTTCTCTCAACAGTACTTCCCCTAAGGACACATGGGGGAGAGGAGGTGAGGCACCCTTTGGGTCCCAGTGCCCTGAGAGTAGGGGGACTTCTCTGCATCATTCTGGGTCAGAGTGATGCTGGGAATGAAGGATGGCCCTTGCTGGGGCCTATGTTACCTCCTCCCCCAGTGCAGCAGTTCCCGTTCTGGCTGCTTATTCAGATGCTCCCATTGACTGGAGTCTTTGGCTCTGTGTGTGTGCTTTCTGCATCTACTTACTTATTTAGATTTCATCTCTTTGTGCCTTCCTGCCTTGATAGTGCTGGAGTTATCAGAAGAGCTCAGCACTCCTTATTGGGGCTAGATTTTTGAAACTGTTCAGCACCCTGGATGACGAGCACTGGAAAAATCTGGCTGACCTCTTCTGGTCTGAGATGTAATTGCATATCGTTACAAATGCAAACTTCAACACTGCACAAAGTACCTCAGCTGAACTTAAAATAGACTTCAAAAAAAGCCTTCCTGACCATTGACCTCATTTCCAACATGGCCTCCTGCTGCAGAGATCATGAAGGGTAGCGGAATTCCTGCTGTAGTAGGTGTCTTCCCCTGCAGGAATTCTGACAGGGCCCCAGTGCAGCATGGACCCCTTCATATGGCTGTGTCTCTTGTACAAATAAGTTTGTACAAAAACTAAGACAAATCAAAATGTTTCCATACTTTTGTAATTCCCAAAGAAAGTTTTGTTTAAAAAAGCAAATCAGTGCTTCCTTTGAGTGCATATAAGCATTTCAGCATTATGCTGATGCCTGAGAACCTGAAAGTGAAATTGACAGGGAACTGGTTAGATAGACAACAATGAAACTGATTGGTCTATATTTTTTTGAGCTGAAATACAGAAAGCAAAGAAATAGCCTGAAAAGATAAAAGGTTGAAAAATTATTTATCTTAATAATTAAAGGTGCCGTTTATGACAAAATTAATTATGTTTAAAGGTCTTTAAAAATATAGACGTGTGGTGTAGCATTACTGAAGTCAATGCATTTATATCTGGAAGTGATTTGGCCCAGATGTGTTAATCTGTGTCCCTTGAAGCCCTTGTCTACACTAGAAAGGCTTTGGCAGTATAGCTGTACTGGCAAATCTTCCTAATGGAGATGTAATTTATATCAACAAAAGATTTCCTTTACTGCGATGCTTATACCGGTTCCCTGAACACAATAAGTGCACTGGCAGGCTTTGTCACTTGTGTAACTGCAAAACCGAATAATGCCGGGGCTTTTGCTGGCGTAGCGATGATGGTGAAGGATGTGATACTTCCCCCCCCCATCTTCCCCCCCCCACTCCTAGCTGACATAGCAAGCAAAACTGTTAAGTGTAGGCCAAGTCCAGATGAACCGTAGCTATGGTGCATTAGATACTCAAATGGCAAACAGCCAGTGAACTTTACAGAATTAAAAATCACCTTCCTTTAAATTGTATTTAAAAACCAATTCAAACAGTAACAAGCCAGTGGTACTATAATTACGTACTGTAAAGTTGATTGCGTCTCTGTTTCAAAGTTTTGGAATTGACAGGCGTGCAGAGAAACCAACCAGGCTTCACAGTATAAAATAAATGAGCATTCTGCATTTCAACAAGAATCAAATACTGATGGGGATGTTGAGTACTCCCCAGAACAATTACTCGCTTAATGAACTAGTAATAAAATATGCCACCAACGTACTTCCTAGTGATTGAGTCAAGTCAAGTGAATGCATCTCTTAGTGGTGGATTAAGGGTGCGTCCCCAGTGCACCAGACTGGACACCACCTCTACAGGAGACCCTTTGATTGCCCCTGATGAACAGGATGAGCAAGTAAGAACAGCAGCTGTTTTCTCCTGCACAGGGAAAGGGGCAGAACATACTTCTAACCCCTCTGCCATCATGGGGGTTACCTCCTCATAGTTGAATGCTTCCCGAAAGACTTAGTGAATGCTCTCGCCTCAGGCTACTGAGCCTACTGAGTCTTCCTCTTTAATGTTGTGCTTATTAGTATAGAAGCTGGCATCAGCATTAGGTAGTGAGGCAGCTACTCAGCAGAGGCCTCATGGTGGTGGTGGACTGAGAGATGGAGTTAGCTCCAGGCCTTATGGGAAGAGTGGTCATTAAGGGACCATAAGACGTGGTATAAAGGGTAGCCAAGAGGGAGGGGAAACAAGGGGAGCATGCAAAGAGAGAAACTGGGGGAAACAGTAGAAGGTTGCTGGGAAACTGAGAAGTCTCTTAAGAAGAGTAGAAACTTGGACGGCTTGGAGGGGATCAAGAAGAGAGACTGGGGAGGGTTCTTGAGGGGAACAGTGGGATTTAGGATGGGAAGATGAGTGGGGGATGGGATGGGAAGTCAGTCCCATGGTTGAGCGGAGGTGGGTGTGGAAGGAGATTTCTGTGAGAACTTCTTTGTAACAATGTGGGTGGGTTCTAGGTATCATTTGGTCTGTCTTCATCTCTGTGCTCACCAATGGAAAATCATGGCACACACCTCTATTCACTTAAATCTTTATCTTCTGTTCTCCAAATTCTTTTTTTTCCAGATTGTACTTTCCTCAAGTTTTAAGGTGGGGTGGCGATAGTCAACCAGTATGAACTGTTTTTTAAGGCCAGTTTATTATGAAGTTCTTCTTACAGATTAACATTTTTCCCAAATCTTTATTATTGTTCCACTTTTTTGAAATGAGAACAGCCAAGCACTTTGATAAAGGGAGTGAAAAATAGCATGCTTTCTCTGTGACTTGTCATTTGCTGAAATCTTAGTTTGAAACTTCTTGCTGCAAAGCAATTTAGGATGAACATATAGGCTGATACTGAAATCCAGAGGGCCTGTTTAGAAAACATTTGGGAATTTTTGGATCAAGACAAACAAACTGGAAATAAAAGGGGTAAGAAATGAACTATGACTTACAGGAAAATGGGAATATTTCAAGAACAGAGAGAGAGAGGAGAATTAACTTCCCCTTTTGGTATTCTGGGGATCTGTACCCTTCAGTGGCAGTAGTAGAGGAGGGATTCCTAGGTGGCTAGGACATAGCAGCATCAGCAATGAGCATGTTTAAAAGATGTGGTGCATACCTTATAAAAACCATCCTTATGTAGACTGGTCTTATTCTCCCTCTCTGCAGTGATAGAAACATACTGCTACCATAAACAGCTATGCTTCTAGTCTCATCCTGCCCTCCATGCTCCCTACTACTTCTCTGCAGTGTCAGCATTGGAAGTGAACCCAAATAATCCTGTATAACATGAAGAATTGCCATTGTATAAAATCTCATACAATATATTTTATGAAATCTATTGAAAATGTATATTTTCCCCTGGGGATAAATCAGGGTGTTTTTAAAACATGACTTAATTATCTTATTTTTTTTCTACCGTCTCTTACAATAGTATGAAAATTAAGTCCCAGCCTGGAGCTACATAGGAATGGGTTATGAAATTGCTGCCTAAGAATTTAGGGGCAATCTTGCCTTCACCTGTAGTGTTCAACAGGAGTAAGTAGCAAACCAGTGTAGTTCTAAGTCTATAAATGGCACTCGGAAAGGAAAGATGGTAGCTGAGCAGCATATAGTGATGGTGTCAGGAGTTTTTTATTCCTCTTATGAAATTTCACAATGGGTATATTCAAGTTTACTGTGAGATAACGTGATCTAGAGAAGCTTTTCCAAAAGACCTCAGGGACACCACAAAATATCATAAAACATAACATGAAAACTCTAAACAATGAATGCAAAATCAGTTTGTCCTTACTGTAGACTTCTCAAGAGAGTCAGGCAGAAAGAGTCGGAATATCTGAGCTGGTACAATACTGTTTAAGTACTATCTTTTTTTTGTTTTGTTTTTGCGTGTGTGTGCAATCTGTAGAGGTTGCAGAAATAACATTTTAAAACCCTTCCATTAAACTCATTCAGGTCCCCTTGCCATTTCCAACAGGACTGTCTGTTACCAGAAAAAGTAGACGAAGTTTAACAGAATTATTAGCTATTTGCTTTATAGCATCCTTTCTTCCGTGCTGTATTTGTCTCTTTTTTTTCCAACTCAAACAGAAAAAGCGTTGAAGTCACTTAATTGAATATTTTTGCTTGTGTTGTTTACTTTCAAAAGTAACATTTTGTGTCTGAGAGTTAGTTGCTTCAGGACATCAGTGGTCTCTTTCCTTGTTGGTGCAAATATATCCTAATGGCACCCATTGATGTACTTTTAGTTCCCAGATCAGCAAAGTATTTGGGGATGTGCTTGCCATCATCGGGACTTAATCTTATGCTTAAATGCTTTTTTGAATTGGAGCCATAATAAGATTTTGTCAATATTTTCATTTTAAACTCTGAAGTGGGAGCATTTGGAGTCTGTGTAAGGGGGGCAAGATATCTTGTCTCTGGTATTTTCCATTGGACTGGAATTTTGTATACAAGTTACTCTTGCTCATGCCTACTTTTGTTAACTAGGTGAGAAATTGTAAAGTATTGCTGTACTGGGCTAGACCCTGGCTTATAATGCTGAGTATTTGATTTCTGGTAGGGGCCAGTAGTAAGTGCTTCAGTGGAAACTCAGAAGTTTTAGTTTGCAGACATTTGTGTGTACACTTTATTCTCTTTTGAGCTGCAGAGCTTTATACCCCTTACATTTTGCTTTAAATCTAGAGTTTGTACACAGTATCTCAATGTGACACTTAGAGTTTCTCCTGAAATCACATAAAATTCATGTACCTCCTATAATTTCCAAGCAAAACCAAATCAACCCAGGTGCTCTTAAAACTGAGCCAGATTCAGAACCTTGGAGAGTCTCTAGACAAAAATGGTCTCAGTTTTTGAATGTATAGCAAAACCAACCTTCAGGTGAGTTGTGTAGTATGTGGTTTTAATTACAACCATTTCACACACAAATAGTATTGCTGTTGGGCACAAACATCAACATTTTGAAAATTTGTTTGCCTTTTCACTTATTTTGGTGTATACATTTATTTTCAAAGTCTTTAGTCTTTTGATATGAAATCAGCCATTTTGTGTGGTGTGTTTTCATGAATTTTCTCTTATAACAATTAAATAGTCTATGAACTGGGTACTGTTGAACGAATTAACTTGAGAGGTGATTCAAACCTTTCACAATATTTGCAACAAATTGAATTAAACCTCCCAACTTGCCAAATATTTCAGATGAATGTGTCACCCCATTATTTTTCATTTTCTCCTGCTTCTGGTCTGTTTCATTTCTGCACAGGACTGAAAACAAAAAAGCTGAAATATTGTTTGTGAGAAGTATTGCATGAGAATATGTTCTTGTTGGCTTTTCAGTTCAGTTTTGCAGACAAAATATATAAAAGGATCCAGACTTTTGGTGGCTTATATGAGCTGAACTGAGGTTTGCTCATCACCTCTGGAAGTATGGCTGTACAAAGCTAAGGTCCTGGTCATACAAAGGTCTGTACATGCTAAGTTTTACACACTGTGAATAACACCGCTCACTTCAGTAGGGACACACACCATGCTTAGTTAAGCTTGCTTATATATCTCTGCAGGATCACATTAGATAACGTAGATAACAAATCAATTGGATCCAACAAACAAATATCAGTGTGAAATATATTGAAATGTTAAAAGACAATCACACTCTTATTCAGCGAGAACAACTGCTATAAAACCAATCACCCAGCAAACAAAAGAGGAAAGAAAACTAAATCTGGAAGAAATTAATAAAATGGAGCTGAATCAACAGGCACATGAAGATGAGTGCTAAGAACATGCATGAGCTGCTTATCAAGCCTCAACAGCCTGTTTCGCTAACAGTAACTCTGGGAGAAGCTCATCAAATCTGCATTGTTCTTTGTAATTATTAGCATTCATTCGTGGACGTTAGAAATAGTCTTTCTGAGTCTCTCTGCTCCTTTTCCCTGCTCTGTCTTCCTCTCTCCATCCTGCAGAGAAAAGGTGCAACCCTTTAATCTCCTTGAAGACATTTCTAAAATACTATGAGCTATTCCTTAGATTGTTGAAAACTGGAGCAGTGCTGGGAATATATTTCATTTAAAAGTATTGGAAATGTAGTGCTCATGAAAGTTACTGGACTGACAGACAGAGTGTGTCTACACTGCAATGAAGAATCTGCAGCTGGCCCATGACAGCTGACTCGGGCTAAGAGGTTCGAGTTAAGGGGCTGTTGACTTATGTTGTAGACATTTGGGCTCAGGTTAGAGCCTGGGCTCTAGGACCCTGCAAGGTGGTGGGTGCTAGATGTGCTCACTGTTTCTTAATTATTTTGTGTTCTAATTTATGGCTTTGACTCATAATTTTGCCTCTGTTAGTTTCCTATTCCCTCCCACTCTCCTCAAGCTGTGCTGTCTCTCGAAAGAGGCCTTAAATAGAGATTATGTTATTATGAATAGAGAGGTTACACAACTCTCTATATAATAAAAAGATTTACTGGATATTTTCTATTACAGTCGGGTAAAAGGTCTGCTCTGTTCAGTAGCTTGAGAACTTCCTGTTAACAGGATAATATGCTCAAGATTGCCACGAGTGTTCAGTTCTTAAAGAAACAGTACTCATATGAATATTAACTGTTTTACCTAGAGCGATAAATTCTCACAAGATACAACATCCAGATTTTGAAGGGCCTAGGGGACATCGTGTGCATACTCCAGCATTGTATTAAACCATAACCATATCACAATAACATGTCAGCTCTTTGAGGCAGGGACCATCTCTTGGTGTGTTTGTAAGTACAATAGGACCCTGCCCTCTAGCTTCTACCACAACAGAAATAATAAATAATAGTTAACACAATAAGCAAGAAAATAAGATGAGTTCTTAAGATTTTGTGCAGGACTTGAATCATGTAATTAATAGCCATGAGAAGGACTCAAATTCCTCCATACTACTTTGAAAATGCGGAGGTAATGCATTATGGGCCAGACTCTGCCATCCCTTTACACCGAGCAGCACTTACACCACCCAGTCCCTTTGACTTTCTTGGAAGTGGTGGTGTAAGTACCATTCAGCATGAGGAAAGGTTGCAGAATCGGTCCCTAAAAAGTTAGTAATACCACAGTGTTACATTGATGTAAGTCCGATGAGCTTCCTGAGTGCCTGCTTTTCATTGTTAATTCTTTTGTTTTAATTTATTTGTTGGTGTTCAGCAAACAACGGCTAGCGTTAAAGACATCTCCTCACTTCTTCTAGCCTTCGAAAACAACAAAGTGAAAACTCACTTACTGTGTTCTGTAAGCTAGCAGCTCAGTATTTGAGGTTCCAAGGGAATCGGGCTATTATTAGGATTGGTAAATTAGACTTTGAATACTCTGAGGCATTGCCATATTCTTCTGTCTATTAAAAAATGAAACCAGTGGTCTGTAACCTATCATCTTTACACACTATAGCTCAAAATTTATGATCAGTACAATTGTCATACAATACATACACAGAATATATACTTCACAGAAAAATGGATTGAATTTCTTCACTCACAATAAAGCCATAAAAACAACATTTTGTGAATAATAACGGGGGTGGTAGAACCCTGTATTTTCCAGTATTACAGTTAAAATACTTAGGCTTATCTAATACATCTAGTCTTTATCCAACTCGGGTTGTTATAGTGTAGACAATATTCAGAGTCATTAGCAAAAAAAATAAATAAATTAGAAAAGTGGTTTCCAGGCCTTTTGATTATAATCATTTAATTCACCAGGTTGCCATTCTCTGGACAAATCACTCTGTTCATTTTTCTAAATAATAGTTAACATCGCATAGGAAGGCTAATTGCAGGATTTGTAAGGGATTCAAGCCAAGGACTCAGAAAGAAACAGAGCTGCCTGAATGCCCTAGTGATGGAGGCAATGCTGAGACCAGCCTTGGAACCATCCCATTCCAAATCTGTGCTGAGCAAAGCATCGGTACAGAGCGCCCCCTCGGCACCAGAGCCGTCGCAGCACTGCTCTTCTCCGTCAAAGAAGCAGAAGAAGAAACGCTCCCACAGGGGGCATTTCCCTCGCACCAAAAAAGACCAATGATATGGGATCGAGCGTGGGTCCTCCATCAGGCCTGCTGGCTGTGTCGGGATAACCGGAGCTGGGCTCATCACCCAGGGCTCTGAGCCTGCCAAGAGAGCCATCCCCAACTCCCGGGAGCAGAAGGGGGCCTCTCCAACTTATGGTGCTGTCAATGCTGGAGGCGTTACAAGCGGCAAGAGACCTGATGGTCCTTTCCCTGCCTCCTACACCTAAACCTTCTCCAGCATCGGGGAGAGGGAAGGCACCAGTGGCTATACCACTCTTCCAAGCCATGACGTGCATCACCACAGATCTGGACGCCATGGAGAAGGTTGCCTTCATGGTGCCACTGGTCCCCAATATTGTGTTCCCTGTCTCTGACAGCAGGATGATCTCCGACAGCTGAGTGTTGTTGTCCCTGGTCTCTAGCGCTGAGGCATTCTCTAGCAGCAGAGTGGTACTGCTCCCAATCTACTGCACTGAGGAGTTAGCCCATGGCTGTGCGGTGCCGAACCCGGTCACTGATGCCAAGGCCTTCATCTGCGGATGATCGGCACCAACACTGATCCCTGGCACTGAGATGCTCATCTGCAACACAGCGGCTTTGATCCCGCTTCTCTTCCTGGCATAGATCCCCACTGACATGGCACCGATCTAGGGAGTCCCACCACTGGTTCTCAATGTCTTGTTCTCCGACACTGTATCACTCACAGCAATGCTCATCGGGGCATCATAGGATACCGGTCCCCCTCTCCATGGCATTGCCCTGCGGCACCACAAGACACCCGGAGGGAGACAACGGTAGCCCCTCCGTGGTCTTTGGGAAACGATTCCTACTCCTTAGGGGAGGATAGACAAGAGGCACATCATACATCCTAACTTGGGGATCCTCCACCTCAAGGCCTGACTCCTACATGGTTCCAGCACATAGAAAGCTCCTGCTCAAGAGAAGTACAGGAGGTTCTACTGCCCAGTAGAAAGGCCTCCACTTGATGCACTTACATGCAGAAATGGACCAGGTTCCAGGCTTGGTGCACATCCCAACAAATCCCTCCAGTTTCAGCAACTCTTCTGCATATTCTGGAATATGCCCTAACCCTTAAAATATCGGGGTTATTCCTGAGCTCCTTCAAAGTCCACCTAGCAGCTATTACAGCATTTCACCAACCCGTACAATGGTACTCAGTTCTATCACACCCAACCACTAAAAGATTCCTGAAGGGAATAACACACCTCTTCCCTCAAGTCAACTTCTTATCCCCTTGTGGGACCTAAACCTAGAGCTGAAAGGACTGACAAGGCCCCATTTTGAACCTATGGCTACCCTCCACTAGCGTATCTGTCAATGAAAACGGACTTTCTGATTGCGATTACCTCGGCTAGAAGAATTGGGGAAATAGCAGCCCTGCTGGCACATCTGCCCCATGCATAGAGTTCTTCCCTGGTAAGGTTACACTTAGGCCGCATCTGAGATTCATCCCTAAAGTGACCTCATCGTTTCACATGACAGTCTATTCATCTTCCAGCCTTCTTCCCTAAGCCTCACCGACATAATATGGAGGCCATATTGCATACCTTAAACGTCAGAAGAGCAATGTCATTCTAACTCGATGGAATAGATGCCTTCAGGAAGTCCGCTAGAGTATTCCTCTCCATTGTGGAAAGATCTAAGGACTCAGTGATATCATCCCAAAGACTCTCCAAGTGGGTCTCGAATTGCATCAGACAATGCTGCCAAATCCGTAATATGACCCTTCCGGACTTGATCTGTACTCATTCCATGAGATTGATCTCCTCCTCGGTTGCTTTCTTTAAGGATGTCCTCGTCCCAGAGATTTGCAGAGCAATGACGTGGGCATCAGTCCACACCTTTGCAGAACATTATGCAATCACCAAGGACTCTTCCTCTGATGCCATCTTTGGCTGCACAGTACTCTCATTGGTGACTAACCCAGCTCCGACGTTCCAGCCTTCCAAAGGGGGCTCTGCCTGTCAGTTAAGGGTGTGGTTGTCAGCCAGAGTCCTGGCATGCTCAGGGGCTGACTGCTCGTGACCCCCCTCATAATAACTTTGTGACCTCCTGAGGGGTCATGACCCCCCATTTGAGAACCCCTGGTAGACACTGTCTTGGATACTACCCCAGTGTGGTGGAAATGATGCATTCTGGTGTCAGAACTCCAGGTGAAATGTGCATGCTCAGAAGAAAAGCACATAGGTGATTCTACTGTGTTTGTGCTATAAAGAGTGTAAGTTGAATTGCTCATGTAAACAAAGACTAAAACTACAAAACTAGTTTTGTAGTTTATTCCTCATTAAATCCCTTCAAGGGCCATCAATCTTGCAAATACTGTTTCCTATATCATGATAAACGCATGCAAACATATGTCTAAGTAGGATTAAGGCTGGGACACACATCTGCAAAATCAAAGACCCTTGAATTGGAATTTTTTGGCTTTTGTTAGTTCTTGCATTTTGGATACATGTTTACCCCAGGGAATACTTGAGGCCATAGTAAAGATAGGTGAGAAGGAAAAACAATGCAAATATATTCTGACTGTGACAGCAAATGAGCAGACCATATGATTGTGTTAAATAGAAGTAAAGAAATAAAATTCCATAGTGAAATACTTTGACTAAATGCTTTCTTTGGTCTTCAGAATTCCAGCGCTGTGGGTGGGGAGGTAAGGCTAAGGTCAATAATTAAGCTAGGTTTTAGCTCTGTATTTTCAGTGATTAAAATAGGATGGAGTGAGCCAGGCACAGCTGTCATCTACTAAAAGGGTCTAAGTAGTCTATCTGCTGTAGCCTCAGGGAGTGCAATGCTTCCATTGTGTATTTATAATTTTCAGAATGACTTTTTGTGTGTCTCATTTTTCAGTGTCCAACATGAGACACTTAAAGGTGCCTGATTTTCAGAGTCCTATGCTTAATATTTGACTTTCATCAGCCTGGTCCTGTAAAACACTGGAACAGTTACTAAGTGCAATCTGAACTTTGATCTGCATTTCTTTATCCTTGAAATCACTGAATCAGACTGCTTAAGGTGCCTTTAATTGGATACATAAAATGGAGGCATCCCAAATTACTAGTTATCCTCTGAAAATTTAGGCCACGGTGACCAGATAATGCAACATCAAATGTGGGGTGTAAATTAGGGTAGACTTTGTCTAATATGGATAAATCTTGCTTAATCAGAGAAATTAAAATATCAGACATGTAGGGCTGGAAGGAACTTTGAGAAATCATCAAGTCCAGCCCCCTGTGCTGAGTCAGGACCAAGTAAACCTAGACCATCCCTGGTGTTTGTCCAACCTGTTCCTAAAGAACCTCCAGTGATGGGGATTTCAGTGCTTAACAATCCTTATTGTTAGAAATGATTTTCCTAATATCTAACCTAAATTTCCCTTGCTGAAGATTAAGCCCATTATTACTTGTCCGACCTTTGGTGGACATGGAGAACATGTATATTGAGGACTTTTATAAAAAAGAAAGCAATCAATTGAAGACTGTTATAAGGTTCTCCTTCAGTCTTCTTTTCTCAAGGCTACACTTGTGCAGGTTTGTTAACCTTTTCTCGCGTCAGGTTTTTAAACCTGTTATAATTTTTGTTACTCTCCTCAGGACATTCTCCAGCTTGTTCACATCTTTCCTAAATTGTGGCACTCAGAATTGGTCTCAGTTTTCCAGCTGAAGCCTCATAAGGCCGATTAGAGCGAGACAGTGATCTCCTGTGTTCTGCATACTGTATTCTCATTAATATGTGTCCCCAAAATCTCTCTGGTTAGGTAAGATTTATCCATATTGGGCAAATTCTACCCTAATTTATACCCGTGTAACCCCACTCAGTCTGGAACTTTTTCATTGCTTTCAGAGAAAGGATCAGGTCATGGCTTCTGCTCATCCTTTTAAGAATAGAAAGCAGGAAATTCATGGTGAAAAATGCCCCATATTTTATGAGAGGGAGAGGAAATCTGATTCTGGGGTTTTGATTTGAGCCCATCTCTAATTTTTACTCAAAGATTTTAACTTTTTTTATTTTTCTCTTGGGGTACAATTATGGCAAATAATTTGCAGTGAATTAACTAATCAACAGTATTCATAAAAGCAAAATCCTTCACTTCTTTACATTTCCTAAGTAAGTAGGTATGGATGCTCCATTAACTCACAAAGTATAGCAGTTAACACATCATCTTTATAAGTGGGCATTTAATAATGTGCCGCCTGTGATTAAGGAGGTTTAGAGCCTTATTGTGAAAATGATTAAGGTCCTAGAAAAGAGATTCTTTAATGACGTATTACTGTAGAGTACAGGGATGAGAACATAAAGCGTTCACATTTTACATAGGACCTTTTAACTAAAATGACAAAATCAGCAAATTCACATGTCTTATAGTAGGTATTAATAGTCACCATTAAGCAGCTAATAAAATAAAACTACAGCATTGGATGTAATTTCTGTGCACTGATCCTGGGTAGCTCAAGTAGTCTTTCTTCTCCATAACTGTTAAGAAAGTTTTGGGATTGAAATAAATACATTCTATGCAATTTTCACAGTGGAAAAGAAAGTTCAGAGTTATTACTGTTCCTCAGTTGTTTTTAAAAAAAGAGAAAAATAGAGGTTATAAGTACTGCTTTATGTTGCAACCACTGAACAATAAATCAAATCATTAGTTAATACACTCTGCATACAGAAAACAAACCGTACCTTTTCTTTTTACATATATGGACCAAATTCCACTGTGTTACATCCCTATGGAAGTTAATGGGAAATAGACATGTATATCTGAGGGCTAAATCTTGCCCATGTTTGATTTTACACATTCCTGTCCTCAACTGGTGGAAGTCCATTGGGGTCAATGGAGCTACTCTGATTTACATCAGCTGAACCTACATGCTACTATGTTCCAAAAATAATAAGTAAAATACTAGGTACTGTCCTTTAAGTTAAACTTCTATTAACTCTTGCAAAAAAGGATACAGCATAAAAGGTTACTACTGTGCACCTTATTGATATAAAAATGATGGAATATGAACTAACTACTTTAAATATAATGTAAATAGAATGAAGGCAAACCCATTCCCAAATTATAGAAATTACTTCTCCAATAGAAGAGTTAAAACTTTAAATCTTATAAACATATATGATACCTATTTGAATTAATATTGTGTCTTTTGAATAGAGCTTTGTGTGCCTGTCAGTCTTCAAACCAATCTGAATGCTTCTAGCCTAGATATGCTTGTAATGAGACAGTGACATACTTAATAGCTACACTCAGGGCAATGTTCAGTACATGTAAAAACACTTACATATGGAATAGCAAAAAAAATTACCTCTTTATGTTGTTGAAAATTAAACATGATTGCTCCCTAAGAATAAGCAGAAAAAGGAAGACTCCGATTCTTCTTTCACTTATACCTATGTCACCCCATGATTTACAGAGTATTAACTGATGGCAAAATTTGGTCTAAAATGGGAGCACCGAGAACAAAGCACTTTATCTGCAGAAATATAAGATTAGGGAAATGTAGACATTCCATCTATCTGAAATGATCAGGAAGTGGTATGAAGCCCACAACCACATGTCTGCTCACCACTTATTTAGCCTTGTTAATGGGACTACCTGCAGAGATATCAACCAGTAAACTTCCCTAGTGCAGATTTACTTCTATAATAGCTCTACTTGGTGTTTTAGTGGCTTGGTCTTTATTCAGTTGTTATAACTAGGGTGTTTCTCATTTTTATTGGATGCTGGAGTTTTGACTGTCCAGGGACCTGCCAGTTTCAGAAGGTTCTTTTGATAGGCTAGATTTTGTTATTTTTGAAGTGCTGGCAGCAGTAGCAGCCTGACGATCTGTTGATATCTGTAAGTGTTGCTCAGAACACCCTGAGCAGATATCTTCCAGCCCCCTACAGCAGGTTTAAAGAGCTCCCTGGTATGTGGGAAGATCATGAACCTGCTGCTATTGTACTATACCATTTACAGAAACTATAGAGAGAGGGGCTTTCGAAATTATGTAGATGCTACCTTATTCTTTTGCCTTAATGTAGGACTGAGCTAGAGAACAGCAGACAGATAACTCATGAGTTTTGAAGGATTTGTAGCTTCTGCGTGACAGTTCATTGAAGCTCTGTTAGTGACACGACACTTGGTCATAAATATCCATAATATTTGTTGGTGTTTACTAAGGGACTTTGGGCACATAAATTTCATCATAATTTTTATTACTCTGAATTCTAAAGGAGTAATTTGCTATTTACTATAAAGCAATCTGCTATACCATAGTTGCTATAAAATTAGGGATTTTTCCATTTTTGTGGCAGTGCTTCAACTATGACGACGTTTGTACTTTCCAGTTTGGATGGAGGTAGATTTGAACTGAAAATTGCATCATCCTATTTACTTACATGCTGCTTAAATTGTACAAAACCAGAGCAAATTCAGTTTTGAAGGGTTAAATATAGAACTCAGTAGCTTGAGTTCTCTGAACACTTATGTGCATGTACTGTCTAAAGAGGAGTTTTTTCTTATCACAAATTTGATGCAGGCCGCTGTAGTGCCATTTTACATTAGTAATACATTAAATCAGATCTGGCTATACCAGTATTCAGAAATATTTTTGGAAATTCATAGACTGGCTTGAAGTTAGCAAGATATAAAAGCCTCTCTCCTCCGCTACTCAACATAGTGAACTAAATAAATAATAGTTATAATAATACTACTTGGCACCAATAAAGAGTTTTTAATTAATAGACCTCAAGAACATTTTCAGATGTGGAGAAGGGTCATCATTCCGATTTTAAAAAGGGGAAGCTGAGGCAGGAGAAGTTACATGACTTAGAGCTCAGTCCCTTCTGACTCCCATGCTGAATGCTTTATCCTGTAAAATACCTTGAGTTACTATTTCAATAAAATCAGTATAACTTTCTTTAATTATACAAACAGATGTAAATAGTTTTACATTTGAACCCTTTTCTATCTATGGTTTTTTCTATCTATGGTCTATCTTGGTTTTTTAATCTTTCCATCCATCAGCATCGTATCTAAGCACCTTGCATGTAAAGTCAATAGCAATAATGAAGTATCTAGTGGACCATGGAGTCTCTGGAACTTCTCCCTTTTGGTTTTTTTTGTTTTGGTGTACCTGGGGTGGGGAGGATGTTGGCAGCTAAGCCCCTGATGTCTCACTACCTCTCCAAGTGGTCTTATGAAGATATTGAAGAGAAAAAAGGGATAGATTGATCATTGTGCGACCCTGTGGGTAAGGGCCTTTGGAAAGGAGGAGTAATTACCCATGATGACTGTGACCTCTGCTGGAGAGGAATTATTGTAGCCACTGTATTGCTGGATCATCTACTCCGGCTGTGTCATATATACATGTTAGCAGAACCTTGTCCAGTGCAGAGAGGTCCAGTAGTGTGAGCATGGAGATCTTATCTCCATCCCTGGCCATGATGAGGTCATCTTTTAGTGCCAGAACTGTCTCTATGCTGTGGTTGGTCTGAACTTTGATTGTGAGGCATCGGGGTGTTGGCTGATCTCACTTGTTGTTGGAGCTTGGTGGTTATTACTTTCACATTTTGCCTAGCAATTAGAGGTTGGAGATGGGACAGTAGTTGGAGAGAGCTTTGAGGTTGTGTTGGCTTTTTGAGGATTGGGTGAATTACTGCATTTTTCAAGGACTCTAGTAGATGTGTTTCTCTGAGTCATTAACCATTTCCCTTAGGAGAAGAAATAGTTGCTCTTTATTGGCTTTTACCAGCCAGGAGTGGCATGGATCTGTTTCACAGGTAGTGGCTTTAATATGGCTTTGTTGTGTGTGATGAGGCCAAACTCAGTTGGGGTGAGGGAGATGGATAATAGTGTGGTGAGGATAATAGTCTATTAGGAGTGGAATTTTCTTTCCCAGTCAGTTCCATATTTGGTTGGTCTTATCAGTGAAGTATGCTGACAGCTCTTCACAGTGGTTGATGCTTGTGTCTGATGTATTTCTAGAGCTCCAGTCACCACAGTAAAGAAGGATTGTCTTCTGGTCGAGGTACGAGAATGGGACTTGGATCTGAGGTAAATTCCTGGCTTTGCCATGGCCTTTTTGTATGACCTTGGACAATGGCCTGATCTTTCTGCCTCAGTTCTCCATTTGTAAATGGGGATGATAATATTTCTGTACTTGATATTGGGTATGGTAAGGATAAATACTTGAGAGTGCTCAGATATGATATACAAGTAGATAAATAGGTGTAAACTTAGAGTAAATAAAAAAGTCATAAAATTCTAATCAGAAGCTTCCCTGGCACTTTGATTTATACGTTGTGCATTGGATCTCTGTACATATTCTGTACTGAAAAGTTTTAAAAAAAAAAAAACCTTCGAACTATGAAAAAGTAAAATATGAAGTTGTAAGGGATGGATCCCTTCCTAAGCTCTTCTCGGCACTGGAGGGTTGGGAGGCTGTCAGCGAGTCATTTACAGGTCAAGTGCTTGCTCATGTCGATTCCAAGTAGGTGTGTGTGTGCCGCATGCACAGGCACCGGAAAGTTTTTCCCCTAGTGGTAGCTGTAGGGTTGGCTCTGGAGGCCCCTGGAGTCACGCCTTCATGGCACTGTATATAGGGCCCTGCCGATTTCCTCCCTCGCCTCTTCAGTTCCTTCTTACTGCCTGTGGGGCTCCGACTCCACTTCATGAACCAGCAGGAGGTTTTGAGCAGATACAATTTTAACTCTTAGGGACTATGTCAAAGTTCTTAGAATCTGTACCATCAGACTCCAGGGCGGAGTTCACAGCCCTAAGAGAGGAAGGCAAGGTGGTTGCAAAGGGCTTGCTTCAGGTGACGCTAGACATGGCGGATCCTGCAGCTCACATCATGTCATCAGCGGTAGCGAAGCAGTGGAGCTCATGACTACAAGCCTCAGGCCTGCCACAAGAGGTCCAGCAGATGATCCACAACCTTCCCTTTTAGGGTCCGGCACTGTTCTCTGAGCAGACAGACTTGAAACTGCCCAGTCTTAAGGACTCTTGGGCTACTTTAAAGTCCTTAGGCCTTCTTGCTCCAGCGCCGCAGAGGAGGCATTTCAGACCTCAGCCCCTACGTCAGTTCTACCAATCCCAACCCAGGCAGGAATATAACTGAAAGAGGGGCAGGAATCACAGGAGGAGACCGTCTCAGCCTTTTACCAGACAAAGCCTTGGACCAGTGAGCAAATCCTCTGGTTCCAAACAGAACTTTTGAAGGTGCCCCCGAGGGCTGTGTACTAATTCAGGACTCTGATCCTTCACCCTTATTCTTTTCGGACCGGCTATCCCACTTCTACCATGTGTGGGCCCAGATTGTGTTGGATCGCTGGGTGCGATACAAGGTAAAATTGGGACACTCTGTTCAATTCAGTTCCCCCCACCCTAAACTCTCCCTCTTCAGGGACCTTTGTCACGAGCAACTTCTAATCCAAGAAGTGCAGGCACTGCTAAAGATAGGAGCAGTGGAGGAGGAAACAAGGGGCAAAAGGTTCTACTCCCACTAGTTCCTAATCCCGAAAGCCAAAGGCAGTCTCAGAACCATTCTGGACCTATGAAACCTCAACAGGTTCATGAAGAAGTTGAGGTTCTGCATGGTTTCTTTGGCCTCAGTTATTCTTTCCCTGGATCTGGGGGATTGAAAGACCAACCCTATCCAACCCACTCACCTACCCACCACTCTGTAGCTTAGGGGAAAGTTCCCTGTGCAGAGAAAGAGGAAACCAGGAATTCACATCTCACCTCTTCTAAGAAATCTTATCCATTGCATTTCTTTCCATTTTCATATTGCCTGCAGTGCTATCGATTTATACACTCTAACGCTTCATAAGGCGCTCACCTCCGAATTATAAAAAGTAAGCTTACCCTAACTTCATCAAACTTCCACGCTAATGCAAAATCTTAACTGTTACCTCAGCAGCATTAATTTCCTATCTGCTCAGATTGTGTGGCAATCAAATGTGCTGACTTATTGTTACAAAAGCATATGAGGTCACTGTTAGTGTTTCGTGCTGGAGTGCAAGTTTGATGAAGATGGGATACATATTTCGTCTGGGTATCGGTTGGAGACGGAAGTGCTGGAATGCACTTAGCCACCATTATATCTATAGCATTGATATGATCCCCATCACAGCACAATCTGAGTGCCTCACAGTCTTTCAAGGATTTATCTTCACAAGACTCCTGGGAGGTAGGGAAGTGCTATTCTCTCCATTTTATGGATGGGGAACTGAGGCACAGAGAAGCTAACTCATTTGCCCAAGGTCACACAGGAAGTCTGTGGCAGAGCAGGGTCTTGGCTAGTTCCCTGACCACTACACCTTCCTTTGCTAATTTTAAGAGGGACTCTTATTGAAGTTGAAATGTTATGGATGAATTCACTCGTCCTCTACATGCTGCTATCAGGAGCAGGGAAATCACCCCAACCGTCCATTTAGTTTTGTGGCAGAACTGTAGCAAGGAGCTCAAAACTGCCACCTCCAGCACTTCACTACTAAAATAAATGTGTGTGCTTATGTCTTATAGGGCCTGAAAACTTCAATGAACCTCAGCTTCATCTTGGCAATAGCTTGGTATGACATTGTCACAAAACTGTCAATTAGAAGCCAAGGAGCAGCAGAGTGTAGAGAGAATTTTTAGAGTCTTTTTGCCAATTGCAGTTGATTTTAGGTGTTAAATCATCCTCCAGCCTTCTCTATAAACTGTAAAGGCTGTGGAGGGTGAAGGATCAGACATTAATTCTGGCTCTTTCACTCTGCTGAGGTACAGCATAGTTAGCTCAATGTGTCACCCTAAAAAGGGAGGAAAACCGCACTGTGTTAAGTAGTAAATTCACTAACCAGATAACATTGTTAGGGTCTCAAAAAAGCAGGACAAAGCTTCATTAGGTGCCAATAATTTAACCTAGTGGATTAAAAGATGCTCTGAATATTTAATTAGGAAGTGCTGAGACAATGAGATAAGAGATAACGAACTGAATAACCTATAGGTTTCAGCAGGATAACATTTGGTAAATAAGTGACAGTTTATAGAATTTCTTAACTGATAGTGGTGATGTTGGTAGCCAGCAACAACCTGAAACAGTCTGGTCTCATTATGATTTGCTGCCCAGGAGCCCAGCATTTTTCTATAATGAGATATGCCTTACAATGTTTTCAAAAAAATCTTTTAATAAGATATGGTGAAATTGATCCAGTACAAGGAAGCCTTTCTTGGTGAAGTCTGGAAGCAAGCTATGTCATAAAAGGAAGGGAGAAACCTTTCAGTGGATCATCCTTGTAACTTTTAATCGCATGAAAAATTAGCATTTAAGAGGCTAAATGTTTTCAGTCAGCAAACACTGAACAGATTTACTTCTCAGAATTGTTGGGTGAAATTCCGGCCTTGTTGAAATCACTGGGAATTTTACTATTGACTTCAGCGTGGCCAGTATTTCACTCATTTACTTACATTAAAATGATTTTTAGAGTGCAAGTGAAAACTAGTATGCCAGGTAAATAGAGTTAAGGCTCCAATGTCCTCCTTAACATGCTAGCCGTGTATATAAACATCATGGTGTCTGGATTTTCCAATATCGGGTCTAAGAGTGCTGGGACTAAGATTTTTTTAAGCGATTAGTGATCTTGGATGCTGCGTCCACTTTTGGGTGTTCAACTTGAGCAACCTTAAAGGAGAAATCAGGCTCCTTTATGGCTTGTCAAGTTAGAGACCTGTAAATTGAGAGAGCCCAAAATCATGAGTCCTGTTTAAAAATCTTGACCTGGGAGAATATTTGTTTCTGAAACAGGAATTCATTGATTTTTTTTTTTTTTTTTTTAAATAGCTTCTCAACAAAATATTAACATTTTTCATCACAGTTTCTTAACAAATATTTAGAGACTGAAACAGTCCAAAGAGTTAACACAAGTATTTTTTTTAATATAGAAATTGTAAAAGATATAACAAATGTATTGAGAACCGGTTGGAAAGGCACCCAAGATGTGTGACTGGTCCTCAATAGCTTCACTTCTTAAAGAAAACTTAAAAGCTTGCTGCTTTTATAAAATGTTTGAATTGCGCTGTAGCATATTCAGGGCCTTTTTTTTTTTTTTTTTTTTTTTTTTTTTTTTTTTTGAAAATCAGGAAGCATTCAGCCTTTTTAATTGTATGTCTTGTGGAATTGTAAATTACTGCTTGGTCATATTTTGTTCTACCCTATAGTCAAACAGGAATAAGAGTCTAGCAGTAAATTATTATTAAATGGTATTTATGGTCACTATTTGGATATTAGTGGAGCTACAGTTTGGTTTATATAAGAGTTATATTTATGCATATATTCAGTGCATTTTTTCTATAAGTAAGACAGGCACCGTGAGGAATCAAGCTTTTGTTGGAGCTTCATTATATCACTAAACATTGCATGTAGTCCTCATATTCTGATAGTTTTAACAGTGTTAGTGATACCATGCCAAAACAGTCTGCCAGTAGGGAGTGGGGAGCCCGGGCAGCAGCCCAACTGGAAATGGGGAGCCCGGGTGGCAGCCTGGTTGGGAGCAGGGAGTCTGGAGCCCCCCATCTGCTTTGGGGTGACAGCCCAAGCTATGAGCTGGGTGTAGGGTTCACAGCAGGGAGCCTACAAGTCTGTCTTGTCAATTTCATGGCTCCAGATGGGAGCCGTGAAATTGACAAGAATGATAGCCAACTACTGATATATAAATAAGGCAGTGTCTACACAGACACTGCATTGCCCTAACTACGCCAACGTAAGAGCTGTGCCTGTCATGGGAGTTCTGTGGCACCTTAAAGACTAACCAATTTATTTGGACATTAGCTTTCGTGGGCAGAAACCCACTTTGTCGGATGCCAACGAAGTAGGTTTCTGCCCATGAAAGCTTATGCCCACATAAATTGGTTAGTCTTTAAGGTGCTACAGAACTCTCGCTGTTTTGCTAAAGAACAGACTAACATGGCTGCCCCTCTGTAACTCTGTAGTGTAGACCAGACCTTACATAGACCCAGCCTACTATCATAATTAGCCTGTCAATAATTTAACTTGTACAGTATTGCATCGTTGCTATAGCAAGGTTGGTGGCCAAAGGGTTAGTCAGACCACTACATGAATAAAAAGCACTCTCTAGTGAGCTGAGCTGTTTGACCAGTACTTTCTTACTAGTTACCATTCATCATCACACCATTATTTTTGTGCGATTTAAAGCCTGCATTAACTGAAGTAGCTGGCATGGTAAAACTGGCATTTTGTTCTTGACCTTGTTTTCTGTGGTGTTATTATTTATGACCCCTCAAGGTGCAGTGTGAAGTTCTTTTCTTTTCATATTAGAAAAGTATTTGTAAGAGCATCTCTAGAAATGGTTTTTCTCCCTGGTTGCAACACTCTCTTTTTCCCAAGTAGTTGCTGCTAAAATACTGCAAAATGAAGACAAATTGGAAATGCATGTTGGGATTTAAGCAAAATTTCACGATCCATTTCAGTCTCTGAAATGGGGTGGTGTGCAGCTGTCATGGAAAACAATGCAAATGTATTTTACTGAGAAGCTGTTTTTCAGAAGTCCTCCATCATATTCAAAGGCATTGTTCAGCATGAGAGACTAAAAAACAGAAAGATGTTCCCTCCTACCTCAAATGAAGCAGTTTGCGAGATTGCGGAGTGCACTGCAAAGCTTCTGAAACCAGAGAATTGCCAGTCTTCCCCTCTTCTTGATGAAAACCAGCCAAACCAATTTGAACTAAAATGTTTGAAATACATTTCTCCAGGGCAGGGATATTATACACTAAGCTTCAGCCTGCAGCAAAATGTTTACAGCTGCGTTAGAATGCCCTGGAAGATGGGAGTTTATGAATAAAACACTGATGGGACCTTAAATATAGTGATCCAAATGGAGCCAGGATGTTCAAATCTCCTCTTTCAGGTTCTGAACTTTTAAAATAACAAAATAGACAACAGGAGGGTAGCATGTTGCTTAATGTTGCCTATTCACTTAGGCTAGCAGTTCTGCAATAAGATTTCAACCAGATACCTGGTTCTCTACTGTTCTGCCCCTTGTGCAACCATTTACTCCAAGAAAAGTGCGTGTAAAGGTCTCACATATCAAATTCACACACTGGTAGTGTCCTGCATATACTTCTGCATGCCTGTTACAGACTAGACAAGGTATAATTGGAATTTGTCTGCACACCTGTGTTAACACCCATAGCCTGGAGAAAAGCGCTATCTTTAATGATCACAAGTTGTCAGAATCTTGGTTTTACATCTCCCCTGAAAGATGGATAAAACCAGTGAATAGAAAAGTACTTAAGCTTTTTGATTACGATGTGGTGAATGATCCGGTGGACATTTCTTCATAAATTCAGGAATTTAAGCCCACTGGAAACTAGTTCTGTTATGCTACTGAGACTGGTAAGCTCTCTAATAACACTGAAGGTACTTGAGCAATGCATCACACAAATGTTTGTATGGCCACAGAGTAATAGCTGCTAATGTTGGTCAAGTACTGGCTGTGAATCTCTACAGAAAAAGCAACACTTTACTCAACCATCACCTATGTCTTCAGGTAACCATAATAGCTTTAATGACTGTTTTACTGTCCTAAGACATAACTTGAGCCTGCAGTAAGTGCTGTGCTCCTAGTATTGAAGGGTAGACAAGACATTCCCCCTCATAAATGACTCTTTGCCTGTTGGCAGGAGTCTTGGATGAAAGGCAAGATTCACTGGATGGATGAGACAGAATATAAAGAGAACGTTTGAAATTCTACCACTGCATTTGGGCACACATCCCATTGACTTTTTTGGGTGCTAGGTATACTCATCTCGGGGGAGAATGGAGCCATGTAGAATAGTAATCTAGGGCGTATTTTTGCCTGAATTCTTTCATTTGTCTTTATGCCATACATTCAGTTGTTGGGATCCCATGGCGATTCAGTAACACTTTCACATCTTTATTGATATTCCTTTTTAAATGTCTCCCATTTGCTATTAAAATGTCATCCTTTCTGGCAGTGTTAGCTGGTTCTACATGCTGTATAACTATTACTGCACTAGCCTGATACTGCCACAGTTAAAGGTCTTTCAGTCCTTCCACTCATTGAAAAGTCTGCAAAAAATGGATTACAGATTCAATGGCGTATATACATTTTCAGTTTAAGAAAACTTTTGTATTGTATTTAAAAATTTGAATACAGTTGTCTTTGGACATTTCTTATTTGATGAAGAATAAAATGTAAATTCCTTTAGATGTATCAGCTGGTTTGACAGTTCTTCCACACTGTACAGGTGTGTCTGGGATATGCAATGGAATTTCCAAAGAGTGAATTCCAATGTACTTTGTTTAGTAGAGTTCTAGGGTGGGGTGACACCAATGAGGGAGCTTCTGTTTGATTTAACACAGAAAAGGCTAAGTGTTTTACATTCAGCTTAGAAAACAAATTCTAGTGATGGGAATCAGAGTGCAATGTACCCCATTACCTTGATAGAATTCCACCGAGGAAGATCTGGTGGAGGGCTGAGTAGTTGCTGAATGGTGGGTGGCTGGCCAGGGAACGGTTCCATCCTGTAATACTTTTCTGTGCCAGTGTGCTGGGAACCTATGCTGCTTCAGTGACAGGGCTGGTGTAAGGTACATCTGCCTGCAGAGTGTGTGTGTGAGACTCTGAGGCAAAGTGTGACATTTTGTGTCACAATCTGGTTTCCAGATGCTCTTTGGGCATGGTAGCAGTGCACTTCCCCATGCACAGCGTTTTTTGTAAAACCACAATATGTAGAAATCAGTGGGACTTTGTATACTAAGATACTACTCAGCATGGGTAAGAGTAGCAGAAACAGGCTCTAAACTTGCATAGGTACTTATTTGGGATTATCCAGGGTTTTTTGTTCATATTGTTTCTATAATTTGTGCATTTGCTCCATCTCTGGTTTGTTCGCTTGCTAGCAGCTCATCTGCTAGTTAACCTAAGTTGAAATGGGGAAACTCTAGTGTAATTACTTCTACCTTTGTCATATGCTATTTTAAAGAAAAAGATTCTGGGATAAACCAAGAAGAAACACTTTGCTCTCAGCAGATGACAACAGTAGAGGGCTGTGTGTGGTAGCATAAAAACAACCATTTAAAAAGAAACCCTCAAAAACTCTGCTAAAGTGGAGTACAGGGAGTCATAACTGGTTTCACATTCCCTAATAGGACACATTACTCAGGATCACTTCTTATTGAAAGATATTTTAACATAACTGCTAACTATTTGATTTCACTAAAACCTTTGAACAATGTTACCTCAGTCCTTTCCTTGAACAAATGTTGAATTGTTCTTTATTTTTTTCTCTTCTCCCCAGGACGAAAAGAATCAAGTTTTAACAACCAACATTTGGTTACAAATGGTGAGTTGTGAAATGTAAAATAACACTTCAAATGCAGGTTTAACTATGCTTTTCATGTTCAACAAATATAAAACACACATTCATGCAGCTTGCAAGTTTCTGTTCTTCTGAGACATACTGGACAACTTTGAGATGATACATCTTGTAGAATAGAGGATTCTGTGGTGAAGGTTTTAAGCTGGAGGAGGACTTTTCTTTGTCTCATAGCTACTTATGAAATTGCATGAGTTGTATTGTCGTACCATATCTGAAGGATTTATAAACTCAGTACATTGTTTCTTTCAGTCTAAACACTAGGTCAATGCAAGATAATGCAGTCCGTAGGTGTCCCAGGTAGTGATACAGAACAGTAGGTACGGATGCATCCATTGCAACAAATCTGGCACCTTTTCTTTAATCATATTTGCTAGTGAAAGAGAACATGAAATATAATTTCACACATTTACATAAAGATTTTGCCAATCTTGTTGATCTAGTCAGTATTCTGAGACCCTCCACATATTTCTTCTTATGGAGGATGGGCTTATCCCAGAGGAGTTATTTATTCCTGTGATCTGCTGCCATTCTCCTGACTGAGGATATCAATCGTTCCACGTTTGCTACAGTTGCTGTCTGTCTCCTTAAGAGACTGCAAGAGGATTTTAATCAAATGACTATGCAAGTGATATCTAAAAAACAATGTTGTGCATAGTTCTGTTCAAAAGGAACTGTGGAAAGAAAGGAGTCATTTGGATTAAATGTCCATTATTCTATGGCTTAATTGGATGCACAAAATGAGTGATGGCAAACGCTGTTTCCAGTTGCTTAATGTTCAGTTACAGGCACGTTTGTGCATTTTCCTTGTGTACCTCTTTGTTTTGTGCATGTATGGTAGGGTGCACGTTTTCCAAAATTTAGCCATGTGTTTAATTATGCTGCAATGACAAATTACTTCTTAACACAGAACACTTATCCTGCAGTTACCATTGAATGTCAAATTCCCTACTGGTGTATATTGGTGGACATTAATTGATCATAGTGGAGCAATTCTAATTTACATCATCAAAGAATCTGGCTCTACAGAATCTAATTCTTGATGTTATGGGGGCAAATGACGAATGGGTTTCACTTATATTTTGACAATCGGAATGGACAATGGAATTTTAAAAGGTGTCATCTTGAGAGGGTATTTTTTGTTGTTGAAATTTTCACTAATGCCCATGCATATGTACTTTGATTTGACTTGTAATATTTTCCCACTAGCTCGGCATTAATGTAGGCTTTGGGCTTACTCATTCCAAGTTGGAGACCACTACAGCAGCTCAATAGGACATGGGCTTACATTGAAAGAGCAAATGTAGGAGGATGAATGAAAGCAAGGAGAATTATGCACATATTTTGGCCCTTTCCTCTGGGCTTACGTCACATCTCTGACATTTACAGTTTTACTTGGAAACAACAACAAGAACACAGAATTCCTATCTGCTTCTATCACAAAGATTGTGAGAACCATCTCCGTTCACAATGTACTGTAGCTGTCTGCTCAGTCCTTAATCAGGCAATGGATAACGGAAGTAGTGGGTAGGAGAGGGAGATTGCAGGGTCTGGTTTCTAGCAGGAGAGACTATGAGCACCGGCAGACCGTGTGCTTTGCTCCTGCTCACAAATGCAGAACAGGGAAGCTTAACTCCCTGGCAGTATCCGCAATGGGAGAGAGCCCACATAACTATTGTTTCTTGCTCTCCTGCTTAATGATGTAGGGGCCTCATACCACTAGATCAGGGGTTCTCAAACTGGGTTGTGACCCCTCACGGGGTTGCGAGGTTATTATGGAGGGATTACGAGCTGTCAGCCCCCCACACACATGCCAGGAAGGGTGGCATAGGACAGGAGGGGTCATCACTTTTCGGGGGGGAGTAGGAGGCTTATCACAGCCTGAAATATTTTCAAAAGGGGTTCCAGCAAAAAAAGTTTGAGAACTCCTGTGCTAGATGGAGGGACTGCCATAGGTTGTCACTGCCTCCTGAGACTGAGGGTGGGGGGAGATGAGTAGCTCACCCTCCACTTTCAGCAGAGGGGATAGGAACTTTTCTTTTCTTTAACTGTTGCTTGTAACAGAGAACCTGAACTTGTCAGGTTAAGTGGTAGTTCACAGAACAGTTTTATTTTTCAGAACAACTGTGTTGTGTCAGCAGAAATTTGATACCTCTTGCTTTAATCAGAATGATAAATTCACTCAGTTTAATTATTTCTCTGAGTCCATCTTCTTTTCACTATATCCTTTATGGAGTGCCTCTGACTCGGACAGATCTTAGGATACAAAGGAAAGGTAATTTTGATAAGCTACAGTGGATAGGGTGGGTTGTTACATCTGTGAACAAAGAGAGGCTGACACGGAGGAAGCAGTCAGCTCATGCTATTTACACAGTAGTTTTACAATAAGATCAAAACTGTTTTCAGCTCTGGTTACAATGACCTCAGTAACTGTGATTTCTGAACCCAGGATAAGAGACAACAATTAATTCTCCAAAGACTGCAATTTATTTTTCTCTTCTTCCTGTTTCCTTATCTCTTTGATTCTTTTTTCTATGGGAATCTTAAAAGAAATGTATTGTAGCAGTCTAATAGAATTAATTTATTTGTCTTTGTACGACATATGGAGCAGGGAAGACACCAGCAATCAGAACAATTGTTTACTATCAATACTGTAGCTGCTGCTTGTGGCCAATATGTAGACTAAGTGTATATGAAGAGTAAAAGAAACAAAGATTTAAGTGTTTTTGTATGGGTAGTCTGGTAACAAATAACAATACAATTCAAAGATAGATGGGCCCATTGAATTCAGTGATCATCTTTCTATTATGCTGTCTTGTTTGGATTAAGAATGATTTTCACTGCATTTGCGTGACTCAACAATAACTCTGCTTATACCTGTGATTACAATGACTAATACCAGCAGTAGCTGATATATGCTTATCTGTCCATTATGCAAGTGCCTAAATGCTCAGTTTATGTCTTGAGGGGGACAAATATAAACCTAATGCTCACATATAAAAACTCTTGCTCCTGATTTATCTCCAGGTATATCCCCTTCCTATTTTTGGCTCTGGAGATAGTCAGGAGTAGCCTGGAATTTCTTCTAGGTTACAGCAGGGTCCAGGAGGGACTTCAGCTGGCCCCAGAGCTGCTCCCTATCTTCAGGTGCACCAAGCATAACTTTGAGAATCTAGCCTCAAATTTTAAAATTGTGCCTAATTTGAGTGAACAAATGCTTTAGTGCACATGCATGAAGTGAAAGCCCACAAAAGAGCATGTTAGTTTGAAGATTGACCCAGTTAGTCTAAGTAAGAGGTTTCCATACTCTCTTCCTAGTATGGACCACATTTTAATGCATAGATTATTTTCTTTCATGGACCATCTTCTACCCATTCACCATCACATCATGTCCATATGGCAACTAAGAAACTGCTTACTTGGAAAGTAATAACAGGAAAATATGTAATGTATCTCTGACTATCTTTTAATGCAGTTTAGTAGCTGGAAATGAGAAGAAGAGCCAGCACCATATAACCAGCCAGTTGTCTGGACTACCAACAAGTGCTTTGTGAACCACAGTCTGGGAACATCTGATCAAAATGAAACACAGAACTGATAGTACATGGGTTTCAGAACAGCTTAAAATTAATGCCCTGAAGCCACCAAGTACTCATTGTTTTGAAAGGAATGCTGAAAACATGTAAAATATTTGTCTATGCCAGTAGACTCAGTCAAAAATTTGCAGGGAGAACCTCAACATTGCTATACACTGCAAGAAGGGGAGGCACAAAAAATCATATATATTTTCAGAGGGATCCAGAAGTTGACAAGTTAAAAAATGACAAAATAATTAAAAGGTTTCGGCCATAATGCAGTTCTTCTAAAAACTGGCATAGGTAAAGTTCGTTAGCAGAAATTGGAAGATAGGTAGGAAACAATTGATCAGCTTGTAGAAACTGAGTAAAGAAGTGCTTGAGCAATTCAGACTGCTTAATTCAAAACATTTGTTAGTGGAATAAGCAGGGCAGGGAAAAACACCCAAAAGCTACTCAAATATCTTGATTTAATCTACCTCAAGCGACTGACGTCTGTAGAGCTAAAGGAGCAAACACACTGCTCAAATCATTTGTCAGGCTGTGTTATAAGGAAATTGGACAAAGCGTGAACGCACACATTTCAGCCAACTCTGTAGTGATGACTATACAAAAGGCAAAAGCAGCCAGTACCTGGTGTCACAGGTACAGAATGCATTCAGACTAATCCCTTTGAAACTGTGCTATTCTAATAACATGACTTTGCTAAGGCAAAATGTTTAAAAAAATAAAACTTGAATGTGAGCAATAGGCAGCTGATTGGGGCAACAGAATGATTAAGGTGGTAAACCCAAGTAGAATTTGGATTTGTCTATACCCTAAAGATTTAAACAAAGCAATTGTATGTGAATACTATGCTGTGAGAATGATAGATAATGTTGTTTCCAGAATGCCCAAGGTACATTTTTTTTTCCCTGTTCTAAATGCCTGTCAAAGATTTTGGCAAGTGGCACTGGATGATTAAAATTCCTGTTGTGTTCATTTCATGCCCTGTTTGGAAAGTTTATGTTTAAAAACCTGCCATTTAGCAATGGAGAAGCTCTGCAAATGTTGAAGTATTATAGGGAAGACATCTGATGGCTAGTTTGTGTGGAAGTTAATGCAGAGAACATGGTGAAAGGGAGATGCATAGCGTAATGACAGGCTATGTAAAATGTCACTGAAACTGAGCGAAATCAAATTAAAGCAAAATGCCAATCTGAGCTAAAAAGGAAATGGATCACATTGGACACATGTTCAGTGAACACAATGTTAAACCTTACCAGAAAAACATAGAAGCTGTTTGTGAAATGAAAACACCACAAGGGAAAGATTCATTTCAAAGATTCATGGCATGATCATGTATCGTAATATTTTCATCCCTACCTATTGCATATGTGTACTGCCTCTGCTTCCTGACAAAAATGCCAGTTGATATGGGGTGAAGTGCACGCTCAATTTCAACGAAATAAAACCGGTCATATGAGTGGCTTTTGAAGTATTTTGATTTAATCAACTTGTAAAGCTCTGAGTACGTAATTTCAGGTGGCTTGGGAGCAGCCCTACTGGGACCAAGCCATCCATAAGCCATTGTAGACCTTGCAGTGATAGTCCTGATATTAAGTATTAATTAGGAAAAGGGCATCTGTGAAGGCACCAATTTAGCAATGCCTCTAAGCATGTGAAGTGCTTTGCTGACTTAGGGCCACAAGGACCTGCTAAGGCTAAAAGATCTTCTGTACTAGGTAATAGTGATGAAGATTTGGAGGTTACTGTGACACAGATCATAATTCTGGCCACAAAAGCATATGCCAGGCTAAAGCCCGAACCCCTTTGAAATATAGCTTTTCCACAGCCCAAGGACACAGTTGTCTAAGAGTGGGCAGAAGAGCAGTCACTACTTCTAGCTGGTGCTAGACCTTACCGGGTTTATCTTGATGAACTAAGTGTGTGAGAGTCCATTACCCAGGAAATGCTTCATCATGAACACACTCATTTAAAAACCAAGGAAAGAGCCAGAAATATCATTCTAGATCCTGGACTACAGCTGAGACGCATTCAGCCCAACCTGAAGCCACCTTTCTGCTCCCCCAGTCACAGGCTGTTAGTGTGTTGGGGCCAGTTTCTTCTTGTAAATTAGAGGAGCCCAAGGACGTCTCTAAATGACAGTGGCTGCAAAGGAAATTTCCCAAAGGGGCTCTTATGGCAACTAAGAAATGCTAGATAGCAGGGAAGCCCCTGGTCATGCCCCTAGTTTCTGTGCTGGCCGCAAGGAAGTATAGGAACTGCTGCGCCTCTGGAAGACCCCCTGCATTGTGGTGATCCTCCTGTGGCTGGCTAAGCCAGCTTTAAGACTGCTTTGTGCTGGCAATGTGGTACAAAGTGGCCACAGTGCAGGAGAGAATGTGGCCTGTCCATTGATGGGTAAGAATGTAGGTATCGCAGATGTAGTCTCAAAATACGATGTATGTGAAAAATATAAATTGTCGTACCCCAAAGAGCTATTCTCATCATGCAGTTCAAAGCTGAGGTGCTCTGAATCAGCAGCCGATTTCTTTTCCCCCTCTCAAAGTTGTTGGCCAGTCAGTGGAAGCTATTCTTAGAATCATAGTCGAGCATGCGCTATGTACATCTTGGGTTTGAGTCTGCCACACGTATTCATGCTGTGCAGGATGTAACTGAGAGTGGCTTCAATATTAAGGTGCATGTTTATGGAAAACCACAGTTTAAATCTGATTTTAAGCTGTTTGCAAAAAAAAAAAAAAAAAAAAAAAAAAAAGTCGTGGCTGTGGTTACCAGAAATTGTGAGTGAGCTGCTCGTGGTTTAGTGGTCAAAAGGGGAGAATAATAGTGGGTCTTGACACCCTGGCCCATTGGAGCTTACTGGAATTGATCTGAACCACTTCCGTTTGGATGTTTCCACGTGATGGGTCTGGACCAAATATAGTGAGAACACCTTGCCTCATGATACAAAACCAGGACAGCAGAGGTTCTCGCACAGTTTTTAAAAACAAAGTGAATTGAACTTTTTCCAAACCTCTAGAAAGATGTGTGAAGTTTCTGGCCCCGTCTCATTTTATCCAATTTTGGCTATTTTTTAGAAAATGAGTTACTAAAATGTATTGCAGTCAAAGTGTGATACAGTTGATGTCGGAAGATGAGATTCCCTGATGCGAAACATGAATGTAAAATGCGTTAGTGTTTAAAGAGTGACAGATCCAGACCTGCTAGCAACACAGGGTTGACTAACCTTGAACTAAGAGTTGGGTTTTGACCATTGTTGCTTGCAGTGGTGGAGCAGCTGTCGATGGGAGTTGCATTCAGCACTCTCAGGATAGGGCCCGTAGTTTTCAAAACCACAGCAATTAAAATTCCCTTTTGAGGGTGAAAAACTTGGGCTGCAAGTCTTTGATAGCAGACATTCTCTCCTGTAGTAGATTTGCATTGTTCCCGTCAGAGAATGGAGTTTCAGCAGTGTTTCTTATCAGTGGGTCCCGTTGGTTGATCTACCCAATGTGCCTCTAAGTGGCTAGATAATTGAATCATTTTCAACAAAAGGACCTATCCAAGTTATGTCTCAGAAGAGAAATGTAATTGGAATTAGTATTTGTATTAAAAATCAGTTCTATTCCAATTTTGTGCTCAAGACCGCATGAACAGTAAAATAAAAGCATATTGAACCTGCTCTTATAGGCTGTTGTATGCAGTCACTGTGAACCAAAAATGGGATTTTTGTGCTTTGCAGTGTTGTTTTCAAGGTGACTGAAGTCATTCTTTCTAAACATGTCAGTGTCTGAAGCTAAATAATACTTTTTTTAAATAAAAAGAAATGTTTGGTTAGGACTAGATAATCCCTCAGAGCTAGAGAGATGCAGAGAATGGAAAAAAAGGTGATATTAACACATTTCTTTGTGTCAGTATTGGACAGATTACTACTTACAATGGAATATGTCTGAGTATCCTGGAGTGAAGAATGTTCGTTTTCCTGATGGTCAGATCTGGAAGCCAGATATTCTCCTGTATAACAGGTAAGCACATCTTCATGAAAAGAAAGCATAACTATTCCTTCAGAATGTCCAGATGTTGGGAGCTAGCATTTAGTGTACTGAAAGCAATCATCATGTTGTTTACAACAAGAAAGATGATGATGCAAATGCTTACTAAAAACGTAGTTTGTTTCAGATAAAATGTGATTATTAGAAAACTAAATTTTACTTGCATTGTTTAATGATCTGGATGGGGACAATATCCCCCTGCCCCTGGCTTAAAGGTCACTCCTTTGGAGATAGAAGAGCTTGATTGCCTCTTTGTCCGGCTATGCCAGAAGAAGGCCAGGAGACATTGGATGTAGTTTAATTAGGCCACAGCTTTATTCATTTACATATACCTGATGGTATCATTTACATATCCCCCCCCCCCATCCTGGTCCCCAGCCAACCTGCTTCTGGGATTCTGCCACCCCGTCCCCCAAATAAGGGCAAAGGGGGACGTAGGAGGGTGGGAGGGGTTTGGATCCCTGCCATACCAGTCGTAGGAGCCCCGACCCTCTCACCCTATGATTTCTGTTCCTAAAGAATGCCTCCTTTAAATCCTTTGCCAATCCATTTCATCTGATCATTGTATTCCTTCCTTGTGGAATATCTGCACTGTGCATCCTTCCCACGCCTACATAATGAATTGTTACATCACAGCCTAACTCCTGTTTCATGGGGGTTGGGGGAAATAATCCCCCCTCGCCTTGGCCAATCTGGTGCTGATGGAAAAAGTCCTTCCCAGCCCCATGAGAGAGGAGTGACTAGCATAATTCGCACAGCAGATCATGACAAACCCTGGTATTTAACTACTACCATGGGTGGGAGGGTGGTCCAGGTAGAAGAGGGTTTTCCTGCACTGGCATGGACCTAAATAACCTAAATAGTTCCCTCTTCTGGTCCCCACCCTGACCTGGGCTGAAGCTGGAGCAACAAGTCACCCTGGCTCTCTTGCCCTCAGGGGGCCACACACCTTTTCCTACAAGCCAGACAAGGCTCCCACTGCTCAATGTGAAGTGAGGTCCTTCTCCTCTTCTCTCCAGTGCTGCTGTCTGTGCTCCCCCAGGCTGTAGGAAATGTTAGCATACCATTTAAGAATCTGCTGCTGTCTTCTGCAAACAATGTGATGGCTCTTTAGTTCTTTCAGGGACAGGCAGATAGATAGCAGTAGAGAGTACCAATTGCTCACTAAAGGGAGTCTGGGTAGCACTGATAAATCCTCCTTTTGCATCTTTATCTACCAACTTCCTTCATGGGATTTAATAACAAAGATGGTACATTATTACTCTTTGTAAAACCAGTGTGTTTTTTAACGTATTTTATGCTTACATGTACACTAAGCTATACAAGTGCCAGTTTGTGTGTTTTAAAATAGCATTCTGTGCTGAATAAGCAGGAGCTGAACAGCAGCAAAATTAGTACAAGTGGTAATTTTTTATGAATTCTTTGGTGAAAATTATGTCCAGTAGAGTCATTAAACTTCTTTTTTAAATTGCGTAAAACATTTCCTGCAATCACATACTAGATAATTTTTAGATGGGTTCATCATAAGGCTCATAATAAAATTTTCAAAGTATGGAATCTCCATACTTTATGGCGTTACAACAGTAAGTCTCAGAGTTGAGTACACATGCTATTATATTCATGACTTAATACCAGGAGTGTCACCTATTGGTAAACACGCTGCAAAACCAAAAGTCATCTAAAATTATTAAATAATAATAAAAAAGCCATATCCTATCTTTGTTCATCAAGTAAAAGTCTCATTAACTTTAATAGGAGATTTATTTGAAATTTGTGTGTCGGATAAGGCCTTTCATCTACAATATTTTGTTAAGACAAGGTTCATAGTCCATTGATAAATACCTGGTGCTGCCGCTTTGATTACTAAAAATACTTGTTCTAGGAGGAGATGAAATGTGGGTTTGTTTTATGAATGAAATGTAATTTGCTGAGTAGGCATCACCACAGTGTGACAAACCCCATAGTGTTCTCAGCACTTGTTCTGTCTGGTGAGTGTATCCAGCCTTTTTTTCAGCATGTAGTCAGTTTTTCTGCAGGTTTCAAAATCAGTGAGAACAGCATGTCATTTAGTTAAAAGGCAAGATTTCTGTCCGCCATAAGACATTAGTCTCAGATACTCTTTCAATAATGGATATATTATGCATGGATTCATGATGCACATTTAAGAGAAGCGTTGAGAAATATAAAGACTACTTGTTTTTGCAGAAGTAAGGCTACTCTGATATATTATGTATTGCTTATGCCCTGTGTAATCCACAGGATTGCATGGGGTGTACATGGGAGCAGAGTTTAGCCCAGTAGGATCCAATGCTATGGTTTGGTATTCAAATTTCTTTTCAGAGTTGTGAAAATAAATGATTTCACTTCACTAATATTGACACCTTTGAGAATTGCCTTGATTACTCTGATTGCTTCATATAGTCCAAAGCCCTGGTACTCTAAAAAGTAGACCATCTGTCTGTACATTGCAGTTGCCCAATAGCTTTTCTTCTGTTGTCTTCAGATGAACAATCCACGACCAGACAACATAGTGCGCAGTCTTCCTAGGGGAGCAGGACTGAACCCCAATAAACCTTGTGTCTGAGGGTCAGAGCGGTATTGAACAGATGCATGTGAATGAATGCACTGTGGTTCCAGTCCCAGTTTTGTGTAGCTTTTTAAAATAAAAACTGTATTTAGTTAATTTATTATTAAGAAAAGCCAAGTGTAGGGAAATGGATCTCACCCCAGAGCTGGAGACAGGAGAGGGTGTGAGTGTAAGGAGATAGATGAGAGAGGGATATGAACCCCATCAAGACAAGTGAGAGCAAGTTCCAGCAGTATTTTCAGTGCTTCTGTCATCAAAGTTCTAGCAGGAGCTCAGATATGTTACTTTTACAGCAAAGTTGACTGAGTTTTAAACAGGTTTTTTGTTTAAAGCTTCCATTCAAAACGTAGAACGTGGAAGAGAGCTTTCAGCTAGCAAAAGCTACTTTGTTGTACATTTGTATTGTTACAGATCTTGCTGGCTTTTGGATTTAGTAGATCTTGCTAGTTGAGCCCCATTCCTGCTAATGTTGGATCAGCATCATGTCTGATGTATCGGAGATTTCTGCTACGAAACAAAAAGAGCTACATTGTAGTTCCTTTGTGAAATAAGTGTGCTTTAGTCTGAACCCAACCAGTCAAATTCTGCCCTCAGTTATACCCATACAACAACCTCTTTGTACAGCTTTGGACTAGGAGTAAAAATCCTTTTATCACACCCATTTTAAAGAACAAGTTCCATAAACAAGCTAAGAACAGACTTTGGCAACCAAATTGCATCTGTGATATATGCATTTGTGCATCCCAAATACCATCATCCCAAATACCTGTTTGTGTGCACAGTCACTCATTTTGTACGTGCAGATTTTGTGCATGCAACTTAGATGGCCACATTTGAAAATTTGTCCCCAGAAATTCAATTTGATATTCAGAGTAACTATTCTGTAGCAGAATTGCAATTTCTAATGATGAAGTGTGTGGGGTGTGCATGTGTATAATCAGTGCCATATGTTATCAGCTTGTTCTTTTATACCAGTACAGTCATAAATGTCACGTGATCATACAATCATAACTATGTAGAATACACAGGTTTTTTGACTGTTACATAGTTTAAAGTTCACGTGCCATGTTGCAAAGTGTCCATCCATGCTGATTTTTGTGTGAAATGAAATCAAATGAAAAAGAAAAACACTTAACAATGTGGGCTGGATAGCAGGCACAAGCTGTCTTCCCTCCCCTCCACTCCAGCCTGCAACAAGAATAAGCAACTGTGTAGGTGTGGAGCAGGAACTCTGCTGTTACAGCCGCCACCATGTGTACTGGATGCTGAAAGGGTAGGATAAGAGCAAGGCCATAGTCCAGTCCTTCTCTTCAGCGGCTAGCGCAGCAGAATGGATAGCATGCTGCACCTCTCCACAGATAGAATAGCTGTTGCACTGTTGTGTACTGCCTGGGAGACCACACAAAGGATACAGCCTGGGGATTTTGGCTGCAGCGCTGTCCATCTGTCACAGCAGGTGTCTACAATAGATTAGCACAGTGTCTCTCAGCCTTTCCAGACGACTGTACCCCTTTCAGGAGGCTCATTTGTCTTGTGTACCCCCAAGTTTCACCTCATTTAAAAAGTACTTGATTACAGAATCAGACATAAAAATACAAGTGTCACAGCAAACTATTACTGAAAAATTGCTTACTTTCTCATTTTTACCATATCATTAAAAAATAAATCAATTGAAATATAAATATTGTACTAACATTTCAGTGTATGGTACATAGCGCAGAATAAACAAGCCATTGGCTGTATGAAATTTTAGTTTGTACTGATTTCGTTTAGCTTTTTATGTAGCCTGTTGTAAAATCTGGCAAATATCTAGATGAGTTGATGTACCCCTGAAAGACCTCTGTGTACCCCTGCTTGTAAACCACTGGATTAGCATATTTGTTAATTTGGCATGATATAGAGGGTGCGTGCTGGGTGATTATAATTTTTTATCTTCCAGTGTTTAGTGTCTAGTGTGACTATAGAATTATCCCTTCAAGTTTTATGATTCTGTTTTTAGCCTCGAGACTGTTCAGGACCCATGTTATATTATGCCATAAGAGTGAGAAATGTCTCCACTTTGATTGGCAGTATTTTGCTTGAAGGTGGCAGAGAACACCAAATTCTTATAGGATTGTCAAAGTCTCTTTAGAAGTGAAACAAGTAGAACTTCTCATTAACTGAGACCCAACAATGAATAATGTTACCAATAACTTTTGCAAACCATTTTTGAGGATGTGGCTGTTGGTAGGAATTAGAGCGTGTGTACTATTACCAGCAATAGGAGCTGTATTGTCATGGTTTTTTCCCTCTACTAGCAGTGGAAAAGACTGAATGGGAGGTGATAGTTTATTACTAACTGCTTTTTCCCATATACATGCTCTGTGTCTGTATTTGAGAGCACATTTCTGACAGCCCCAAGTTGAACAGGAATGGTGTATGTTATAGTGGTGCAGCAGGGCCACTTTAGTTGAGGTTGTGTTACAACTTCTGTTTAAAAGTCAACCCTTTTAGGTTCTCTAACATCGACATGCTTAGTCATGTTCTTCTGAAATATGGATGGTGCAGGGTAGAGTTGGTGAGCCAAATCTGGGGCCATTTGAGCTAGGTTTTGCAGAGATATAAGCCCACCATTTCCTCCAAAATAGCCATTTTTCAAAAAGTTTTTAGGTGGGTTTTTTGTTTTTGTAAAGCACTAGAGATCACTATTGAATTGCTGTGGTCAAAATGGTCATCATTTGTTGAGTTTTTACCTAAGTGAGTATATGGCACCCACTAAATCTTTGGGGAACCCAAATTGAGAACAGTATTTAAGTACATGTTCTTTGTTTTCGTAGCTATGTGCTGTGGAACTATTACATTCCATATGCACCAAAAAAGAAAAAGAAGTGCGAGGGTTTCTATGCAGGCCTTTGATGCTTCTCTGGGCAGTTGGAGGAAATCTATCGACACCATTGCCTCGTTGGATACGCAGCCCCGGACATTTTTAGTTCAAACCTTTGTGCTCCAGTGCAACAAAGATTTAATACCTCATGTTGCTTGCTACAAGTTGTCTCTGTTATAACGTGTGTGTGTTTTATGGGGAGGTTTACTGGGAACACAGAAAAATAGTTATCAGTTGGGCTAACCCGAATTTTTGTTCTACTGGATTCAAAGGAGTTGGAGACAGAGAGCTTTGTGTGTGTGTGTGTGGGGGGGGGCGGGCGGGGGGGAACAGGGGCTGGGTTGCGGTGGCGGAGGCGTTGGGAAATGAGGACGGGTGGTAAGCAGGCCTGTGATTGGTTGTTTGAGAAAATCTGTATTTTACTAGCCCCTTTGCACGGGGTGGGGGCCGAGTGGCTACTTCTTGATCTGGGGGCAGAGTGAGATGGTGTTTCCAAAGCCCCACAATATGGCGCTTTGGAAGTGACAGCAGAGGTGCCGTGACACTCCCAGCTCCCCGCCCAGGATAAAGAAATATGGGTGCCATCAGCACTGCCAACATGTGGATGCTGGACGACTCCTGGATCAGCAGCTTGCAGAAGTTGATGGGAGAGCAGGGAGCACACCGTGACATGGGGATTATTGTCTACAGGCTGCTTTGGGTGAAGAGAAGTGGGCTGCATTGGCATCATTGTTTTACCCACTCGGTAGCATCTCACTTGTGCCTGAAGAGGTTGTGGTGTATTGGACGTTGTGGTGATTCACTTGGGTGGAAATGATGCCTTGTTTCTGGTGTACGCCTCAGACAATATATGAGAGCAGCTTTGGACCACATCAGGACCGGACCCAGGTGCTGTGATAGTTTTCGCTGATTTGGCCGAGGGTCTGAATAATTGCTACAGTGACAACATGAAAGTATTAATAAATATTGGAAGAACATTAATTGGAGGCTGTGTAGCGTATGGCATAGACACATTATGAGCTCTGACACGTCACTGGTTTTCAGAGATGGGGAACATCTATTGGACAGGAGCCAGAGGATCTTTCTTTCAAACATAAAACTTAGTGTTTTGAAACTGAACCCACGTCTGGGATTTCTCTCGCTGGCTGTGTCACAAACTCCACTCTCCAGCTATTCTGAAACATGACTAGGAGCACCCTTCTATTGTAACATGATTGTCCTTTGCTCCAGGCACTGCCTGTCAGTTGGGTTATATGGTGGGGGAAGTAATGGCAATAGAAACATTTATATGCCAGAGAGTGAGACTTTAGACTTACGCGATCCCTACTTGCAGTGCGGGGCACCAGATACAGTAACGGGGAGAGGGCCAGGTTGGAGGGGGGAATACACAGTATGGGTCAGAGGCATGGCTAGGAAGGTGTGCCGAAGCAGGGCTGATGGGGTCCAGCTGACGTGTGTGGGTGGGAACGTCAGGTTGTCTCGGTATGCAAATTGAGACACAGGATATATACAACTGCCCAAATTACTCACTCCTACCAACATAGCTTTTCTTGTTTAAAAAACCTAGGAAATTCAATGGCAAAAAAATACATTAATGCCGAGGTGAAGTGGGTTGGTGATATATTGTTCCCATGCAGAACATCGAGCTGAGCAAAACTCAAACTTCTGAACACCAGGAATTGCATACTTAAGGTTGCCCATACAACCTTAACTCTGCCCTCTTTCAGCAATGCTTCAATTGTTAACACTCGTTAACGCACACACCTTGCCAACCCCACAGTTGCTGAAATGTACAAGCTCTTCACTTTCTTTTATAATCTATTCACTCTCACCCACAGGAGTCCATCTAACATTATTAAAGAACAAGATAAGATGACAGGATCCTGTTTCTGTACATGCAGAGTTCACCTGGTTCAGCTGTGGTCTACTTTGTAAAGAATTTGAGTGTTTTAATGGCTAAAGCTCCATACTGCCCACAATTTGCATGTCACCACTGGCATCAATGCTTGGTCCGTTTATGGATTTAGGCAGGTATATGGCCCTTCTTATCCCTGCTCTTATGTGGTAACTGAAGAGCGCAGACTTGAACTCAGACTTATGCGCAAAAAGTCCCAGCTCCGTGTAGGTCTTTCTCGGTATATGACTTTTTGTGGAATTTCAGAAGATTTGCCAGTCACAAGTTGCCGCACTTTGAATAAGCAAACTACTGAGAGCTCTTCCTGTAGTAAGTATGTGCTTTTGAAGTCTTTGTTGTCATAGTGATGGAAGCTGATACTAATTTTCAGGAAATGTGATCATGTGAGGTAGCTGAAGTGGGCTTTTTTGGGGGTTGCTTGTGGTGAATGATTTGGATAGCTACGCCAACTTGAACTGGAAATATGGTCAATACTGTTACGTATTCCCAGGGCCTGATTTCTTTACACATGTTCAGTTTGATTTCCTCAGGCTTCTGCAGGTGTTAGTGCTCCAAAGTGAGAGTTCAAGAGTTTGGATGCACCATTGGCCATTGTGGGTGAGGCTCTTCTGAAAATTAGGTCTATACTTGTATTTCTTTCAATGAATTATTATACTGATCTCTCCTCTTATTTAACAGAAAAAAAAAAACCCTTGTGCATCTTGTATGACTCACATTCCAAGGAACATTACATAGTTAATAAAACATTAGAAATAACAGTTAGGGGAAGGCAGATAAATATGCAGACACACTGATAGTTCATGTACTGTCTTGAACTGCTAGTTACTCACACAAGCGTCAGCAAACATTCTCTCTGTCTCGTAACACAAGAACATGTTCTATTAAATCAAAAGCCAACAAATTCATTACTGATTAAGAAGGGAATAGTTTTTCTTGCAATACATAATTAGGACTTTCAGCCACAAGAAGTTAAGGCCAAGACCTTAGTAGGATTTAGAAATGGATTAGCCATCATATGGATAACAAGAATATCCAGAGTTATTAAGATAAATGACAACATTTTTGGAAGGGTTAAGCCTGCTGCTTCAGGGTTTAAGCCAATATCTCACTATTACAGACCAGGATGGGACCTATGTGAGACGCAAATTATCCCACACCTGCCATTTGTGTGTGTGTGGGGAGGGTGGGTGTCTTACACAAATACATTTGGTGCTGGCCATCTTAGAGACAGGATTCTGGACTAGATGGATCATGGGTTTGATCTGTTCTGGCAATTCCTGAATATTTCCTGAATATTTTTGTTAAAAATGTTGTAAAGAGTAGCAGAATTTCACTTTAGTTTAAATAAGTTTTCTGTCCTCTTTAGCCCTCCTCTACTTCCCCCAGATACACCAAAAATTACTGTAGCAAATTAGCAGCATGGGGTATGTTATGTACGCTGTAAGACAAGCTTTTGAGCTGGCATACAGCATTTTAAATATGGAGGATCCTCCAGGCAGTCAGTGGAATTGCTTAGTTACACCAATCTACATACAAAAACCTGCCCGCTAGACTACATACTATTTTTTTTTAATGAGGCAGGGGGAACAAGCAGGTCAATTGTAGTGTGGCTAGACTGGGGCAAATGCTATCCTCAGTTATGTTCTCGCAGTCCATCAGTAGCGCTTCAAACGTGTAACAAAAAGCAGAATTTACCCTGTGATGTCTTTTTTATGACGTTTCATGCAGTCACAACTGAAATTATTGCTAAATTGCATGTAGGGCCAAATGATGGTGCTGGAGGGACAAGGGGGAGTACAAGGAGTTTGGGGAATTCAGGGTGAGATGGAGGGACAGTGTCTCCTGGATGCTCAGTGGAGCTGCAGTACAGCAATGTGTAGCTTCCTCTAGCACTGGTTGCTTTGACTTCATTGTGCTTTTGGCCAGGGCATAAGTGTTACAAAGGCAGGGAAGGTTGTAGCCCCGCCTCTTCCTACAACCAGGCCAACTCCCTCTAGGCTATCCAATGCCAATTGGCACTGCTACAGAGCTAGCCACACTTTGGACTAAAGCACTAGCAGCCATATTAAAGCTTTGACTGATGCCGCTCTTTAGTTTCTATCTTCCTGTCTTGGCCAGTTGTCTGCTGTCCACTGCAGGTGTAGGTGTGTAATTCCCCAGCTGAGGGAGAGACAAGATAGCTGCTGTGTGCATCTGTTTTTCTGATCCTTATGTGCTAGACAAGATGCTTTTCTATAATTCTTTGTCCATGGAATTGACATGAGCCTTTTGTTTTCCTGATGGGTTCTAGTGAGTTTGTTTCCCATCTTTGCCATATGTCTTCTGATGAAACACGCCCCCGCTGTGTGTAACAACCAGCTTGTCCTGCTCCCTTTCAGAGCTGAAGTTGTTTAATTATTTTTCTATACAGGCATTGCATCCGATATGTCAGTTGCAGTTAGTGCCCTCATCCCTTTGATAATCATTTAGAGCTAAATGATTACTGTCAATGTTGCAGGTGTTGTTGAATCATAATATTGTTAGAGCAGCACATAGTGTCAGGGTTTCTGTCAGTTACCTGAGTGCATCTCTCTGGGGACCACAGTGCTGCCCTGCTGTGCATTCAATGTTAAATGAATGAGGATGAACTCTGCTACAGACTTCACCAGACCTACTGTACCTGCCTGCCAGGATTAGTTGTTGTTTCTAGGTTAAGCACTGACATTAGTATTGTAACTGTCCACACAGCAGCCTAAAAAAGAATCCTTGAAATGTTCCATGCACACGATGTCATGTGACCCAAACAGGTGTTTTCATGATGGTAATTTTGCTTAATGTATGTTTCACTGCAAAGTTGTTTTTTCCATTCCCTGGATCTGGCTCCAGTCTTTTCTCTCTCTCTTATGTATGAAAACGGGACCAGATTAACTCTCCTGTGGGCCCGGCACTATTAGATTTTGTGGGGCCCCCGCCATTCCCAAGAGGCTTTCCTGTGCCCTGCCCTCCCTCTTCCACTCCCCTGGGTGCCCGCTCCACAGGAGCCCGTGTCCACCCCCTGCTCAGGTCACAGGAGATCCCCCAAGCGTTCCCCGGTGCTGTCACTGTCCTGCAGGGCTCTTCCATCCACGCCCGCCCCATGCCGCCCGGGGCAGTGCCCTGTCCCAGCTCCAGGCAGGCCCTGGCCATTGCGGCCTGTGTGCAGCCGGCAGGGACTCGCAGTAGCAGTGCGGCAGCCCAGGCAGCCACTGGGCGGTGGGTGCAGCGGCGTCTCGGGGCGCGGGAGTGATGGGCAGATGCCCTTGAGCCACCCGGTGGCTGGGGCTGGGGGGGGGAGTGGGTGGTGTGATGGGCTTTGCCCTGGAGCCTTGCCTTTGGCTGCCTGACCCACTGGGCAGGGTCCCCGCAGCTCCCACCTTGTGACCAGCAGGGGGCGGAGGGGCCAGGAGGAGCTTGCTCCCACGGCAGTAGGAGCTCTTAGGCGCCAGCAGGCTGGGGTCGATGTGGCTGCCGTAAACCCTGGCAGCCCCGGCTGCCTGCATCAGCGGGGGTGGGGGCAGCTCCTCTGAGGGCCCAGCCCATGCCCCCACCAGGCCAGTGCCTCCTCCCACCTCCCCGGCCCACAGCCCCCCATACGCCACTAGCAGGGTCCCCCTAAAGCCCCTGCGTTAACCCGGCCCTGCATGAATAGCAGTGAAATGGCAATTCAGAAACTAGACAAGTTGTTCGTTCATTGCCAGGCTAACAGTGAATAGCATGTTTAAGTGCATGCCCTGAAAGCTGTACTTTCCGAAGAGGTTGTAGTGATGTAGACAATGAGTAATGGCAGTTCTGTCTGACATACTAACAAACACATCTGTAGCTTTTTTTTCTCTGTGTTGATGCAAACTCAAAATTAGACTGAAAATAACTTTTTAAACATTGCCCATCATTTTGGATGCTTCTACTTTGGTGTCTAAAGCTGCGCATGCAAAAGACTTACTTATTTACAGCGATGTCTGACTGACTTATGAATATTGCTTGAGTGTCATACTTAATTCATGTTGTCTTTAGAATCCTGGTACATTAACTTTTAATACACCACAGTTATTGAAAACTACTAGTATTTCATACATATATTTATTCCAAAAAAAAACTTGCAGTCAGAAATGTAATCATGTGACTGAATTGACTGTATTTCAAAGGGAATCCTTTATACTTGTGTAATTTTTTCCATTGTGAATGGAGTAGCGTAATTGTCTTCTCACTGCAGGCTCATATAATTGCATGGTATTTTCAACCAGATACTTTAATTTCTTGTTTACTAATATATGGAGTTGTAGGTGTAACAGCAAATTTAAAGAAATATATATGACATTTCTTTCTCATTTTGATTTATGCTTATATTTAAGAATTTCCCCAAGCCTTACATATGTTGACTAGTAGAATCCTACTGGAGAGAAGCTCACTGCAGCTACAATAAACTTTACCATCAGCCTATTGTGCCTGTGTATAATCTCGTCCAGTTTATGGTTAATTGTAGCGGCAACCCTTCACTTCTCTTTAAAACTTCAACTCTGAAAATGTTCAGATCTTATGTTAAACTGATTTAGCTGCTGTGAGAAGTACAGTTGATTTAAGCTGCTATCTGGTTCCTTAACAAATGGAGGTCTCTGTAGGTTGTAAGTAGATGCATGAACTGTGGCCGGTCCTGCAGAGGGTACATACACATTGAGAGCCCACTTCAGTAATCCCCTTTCATCCTTACTCCAAGGCTGTCCATCTGTGGAACAGGGGAGCGCTTGCTGCATTGAGTAGATGTTGCAGTCCCAATATTGATAGGTGAATTTCACCCACGCTGTAGTAATTATGTTTGCATGCTTGCTTCTGTCATTTTGCAATGATAAATAGCTTATTTATTGTTAAACCCAACTCTGATGAAAAACACTTTTAGGTAGCTAATGTATCTCTATTTAAAGCACTGAAGTTCAAAAGGCAATTAGAAATCTAGACTATGGGTAGAATTTTTAAAAGTGATGCTAAGCAATAAGAAGTCTAAATTCCACTGATTTTTTTCAATGACAATTCTGCACCTATGTCTCTTTTGAAAATGAGACTAAGCTCCTAAATCACTTTGATGCTTTGGAAAATTTTACCCTATGCAAAATTCCCTGAAATGGGGGCTAGGGGTGGGACAAGATGCTCAGGAGCAACTTTTTGGTTTATGGCTCAGCCTATGGATGGGGAGAGGGCTAGAATCTGGAGACGTTAATATTCCTTGATGTACCGGAATTTCTACAGCTCAGTGTCCCCACTCGCGTCACATAGCATTATGTACGTTTTTGTGTCTTGCCTCTAGTTAGTTTGGCCCTCATCCTGCAACCCTTATTAATGTTGAAGTCAGTACATTTACTTGCATGAGTAAGTACTTTAAGGGGTGTAAAACTGGGTCTTTTTTCTTTTAAAGTGAGTGAATTGCATCTTCTGCTTTCAGTTCTCTGAAAACACATTCTCTTACCAAGTGGTAGACATATCCATGCACATGACAGTTGCAAAATTTAGCTCTCTCCCAGTCGTCAGACTTTATATTAAATTATTGCAAAAACACTGACAACAACATTAAGTTTAATATGATGAACTTTCTGTTCATAACTTGAAATAATATGACTACAGTTGGTCAAATTACTTATTGCAGATCCAGCTCTTATCTGTTTTTCAGATTGTTCAGAATCCATCCAGATCTTCTCTGAATGTATTCATTACTTGGAAGCACACAGTGGTCTGGGAATATCTAGGAATCAAACATTATTTGTGTTGTTCCGTGACCACACTAAATTACAGTATATTCAGAAATATATCAATGCCGTGAACAATTCTTCATTGGAATATCCCACCTAAATTGCCATACTGTCTACAAAATCAATGCTTCGATTGATGGTATATACAAAATCAATTCTGGTTAAAAACAATGCATGCAAATAAAGCTAGCTTCTTATTATTGATTTTTGGGTCTGTGTTAGACGGGCACACAGGTCTGTCCAGCCTCAGTTTCAATTATGAAGAATTTATTGTCTTGGGGTCCTTTAGACTCAAGCCCTTTCCTAGTACTCCCTATCCATCCTAGTCCTCCTTGACACTCCTCAGTCCACGACCCTCCTTAATTCTGCATGTGCACTTACTGACAATGCCTCTTACCTTTCCGGCTGTATCCTTGGTTCTTCCAGCTTCAATCATCACTACTTGGATACATTTTAAAAGCATTAAGATAGTATTAATAGTAAAAAGCCACTCAAAAATTAGAGGGGGAAAAATTTGAAGTACAAAGTAACCACAACTAAAATTATGAATGCTTTACCTTAGTTTTTCAAACACAAAAATATGCAGCAAACTAGGCCAAATATTTGGGTCCTCTGTCTTTAGAGATTAAAGGTACAGTCCTGTGAGGTGCTGAGTACCCTTAAATACCATTAAAGTAAAGGCATTCCGATACTGTGGTGTTGAGAGCTCTGGAGTTAAGCACCTAACCTGCGTATTCTCTTTTGAGAATTCCATTAGGTGCCGCTCTGCATCTTTAGCTGCCTAAATACTTCTGAAAACCTGATCTTCAGCCTGAAGCCCTCTGTTGGGATATGGTAGGTGGAAGATATGGGATATGTAGAAAAATGTGGGTACATAAAGTTAGGCACCTAAATAACTGGTTGGATTTTGAGGCGTGATGAGCGCTTACAGTTCTCATTTGCTTTAATTGGACCTACAGTAAGTGCTGAATTACACAAAAAATGAAGAATCCATTTTACACACGATTGCTATGTATCAATACTGAGCTTGTGATGAAAAATTAGGCTTGGGAACAGCATAGAATGGTACATATTTAATGGGAAAAGAGGATTTAAAATATGGATACTCCTCCTTTTCCTGTTAGTTCTGGTTCCTCATTTGTTTTTTCACAATTTTTCTTTCAGTATTACAGTCCTTTCCCTTTTTTTTTTTTTTTTTGGTCAGAAGTTTGTTTGCTCTTTCCTCTCTGTGTCTTAATTTACTTTTACTAATTGGCCTCAGTTCCCTTCATGTATTTTTCCTTCAGTCCAATTTATTTTCCACCAGACTCATGAATATTGTACCTTCACCCTCGCTCAGATCCAAAGCCTACTTTGCTGATACTGTTTTTGAAGTTGAGCAGAATCTAGACTGCCAATAGGCAGGGAGATCAGAGCCTTGTCAATTTCAAACCATCTTGTAGGCAACATGGGTTTCTTGATCAGCTAACCCACAGACTGTGGCATGGAGACAGCTGACTGAGGGTGCTGTAACCTATTTTCATTGTTTCATGAGGTGCTGGCAGCACTTCCTAATTGCCCAGCCCAATTTCACTTGTATTTTCTGGGATTTCTCATGTGTAGGTCCACAGACAGTCCCCATACCCAAGCTGACTACACCCATCTTCCAGTTTGTTTCTGATAGTGGCAGAAATTCTTAACCAAATGGGGTGATTTTAGTTTAAATGAGCAGTGAATTTTACTAACCAGCAGAGAACTATGGTACTGCACAGGAATCCCTTGTGAGATACAGAGAGTAGGAAAGTCTCACCCAAAATCCCTGTAAAATGTTCCATTAAGGTGGTACTTTTACAGACCATGTCCCTGGAGCATCCCAAACATCTGGAAATTTTATGAGAGTTTAAAGCTGCCTGAGAATTCGGATTGTACAGTACTTCCTCACTTTGACTTTTATCCTTTTGATTTCTAAAATGTACCAGTTACACATGCGTACATCCTTTACAAACAAAAAGATAGCACAAACCAAACAACCATCAATCCACTCACCCCAAATTAATTTACTAGTCTGAGAAAAGAGGTGGGCCTGGACCTAGTCTGAACTGTCAACAAAATTGGACTCTGCTGGGCTAAAAAGGGGAAATCACTTTCAGATTCAAGGGGCATCCATTAAGAATACCCTGCCATAGCATTCTAGGCAATTAAATCTGGGCACAAGAGTTAGCAAGAAAGCATCCCTAGTTTATGACAGTGCATGGGGAAAAAGCAATTTCTCAAATCAGGTCCATAATCATAAGAGGATTTATAGATAAAAACATACTGTAGGCTCTTATAGTACACTAACATAGTAAATGTGGCACCAGAAATATTTCACAATACAATATGCATCTATTTGCTGTTATGACTAGTTTAAAATCTTTTATGATAATGTGAATAGAATTAAGGCAGTTAATCCATTTCACTGTTCCTGAGATTAAAAAGTTTGAGTTTTTTGAGTTTGTTTGTGGTTCATTTTAATATATGAAATGTATTATAAGATATTAACATTAAATCTATTAATATATTAAAATTAATATGTTATGTATAGCAGTTTTTAGCATCTGTATCGCCTAAGAAAATCATGATTCATAGATTCCAAGACCAGAAGGGACTATTGTGACCATCTAAACTGACCTGCTGTATAAACTGACCTGGTTTCTCATCCTATGGCAAAAGTATTTGAGATCACTTGGCAATATTTGATTATTTTTACACACACACACACACACACACACACACACACACACACACACAAAAATGCCATTAGGCAACAATTTAAAACAAACGAAAGAGAAACTAATTCGTTCCTAATCTTAACATTTGCACAGCGCTAATAGTAATATTATTTTAGAGCACTATTAGATTAAAAACTGAAACAATGTCTAGTTTTCCAGCCTCCTCTGGTTTGTTGATTCTGAGTTAAATACTCAGAGATTGATCTAGTGTCTACAGAGATGAATGGAAAACTGTTGATGTCAGTGGGGAGTGACCAGACCCTAAGCTATATTAAATAGTTTTTTCACTGAGAAAAAGTAAACTGTAGCTCTATTGGGGGTGAGGCGTAAGGGAGAAGAAATCGGTCATGACTCTTCTCAATGTTCATTAACTCCTCTTAATGCTAATGAATGTTACATGCTGGCAACAAGAGGAGACCAGATCATGTACATTTCGTCTAGGGTTTTTGAGAAGGGCTTATTTCCCAAATTGAAATCAATAGCACGATGCCATTGTAATTTGTAATTAATCTAGTTTTAGATTATAGACCATTTGATCAGAGCGTGTGCGAGCGAAACTATTCACCTCTGATTTACAGCAGTGTTTATCAGGAGTAACGCCACTGAAATCAAGCCAAGTGTACAAGACTGGGATAAAGTTGGAGTTAGGGGAGAATCCACTCAAGAGTTTTTAATTGTTGGGGGGGAGAGGGGGAGGGAGGAAATCTACATTTCTGTAAGAATACGGAAATTCTTTAAGACCTCATTAATTTCATCAGAGTGTGTAATTCAACTCTTTTCCCTACCATTCTAGTGCTGATGAGAGATTTGATGCAACATTTCATACCAATGTTTTAGTCAATTCTTCAGGGCACTGTCAGTACCTGCCCCCAGGTAAGAAGTAGATTGTTTCCATGCAATAGCTCTTTTTACTCATACAAGAAGCAGTCTCCTAGTTTTGATATAAACTCTTTTATATTACATACAACTCCAGATATTACCTGTTTGCTAGATTTAAAACTACACATATAATTATGCATGCAGCATTTAAGAAAACACTTTCATGGACACCACCATATAAATTATCTATTGCAGTGATGGAAATCCTCTGTCAGACTGGTGTAGCCCCATTTCCTATGATCAATTTGTGCTTTCAGAAGTGTGGAATTATGAATAAAAATGACAATCCTTTAACATACAAAGAATGTTTCCTAAAACTGAGGGAATAATTAATAATGTATTTAATGAATTTGGCCTCTCTGTTCATGAATTCTTTCTTACAGTAAGCAGTTTACTAATTTCTTGGATGGATTTGCTGTTTGAAATGATGCACAAACACTTTATATGAACAGCTTTTAGTCTGTAGCTCATTCCCGAGAATTGTTGCATTTCATATTTGAAATTTTGAAATATAGTGATTAGTGTTTGATTGGAGGCCTGGTGCTGTTTCTGTTCCTTAGAATATAATTCTTAGAATCAGGTTTCTTCCATCTATCATTGGGTCTTTGAGAGTGACAGTTCCTGTAGTATCCAAGTGCTTCTGAAGTAAATGAAATCTACTGAAGTTCCTAGTATTGTCCGTGGAGTGCCCTACCCTTCTGCTCCTAAGAAACTCCAGTTGGTGTTTATGGACTTCATCCTGCAAGGTGCCAAGTGATGGGTCCCTGATTTATCCTGTGCTTAACTTTGCCCACTGTTTTATACAGGACCCAAGAAGTTAACAAATAGAGTTAGCCTTCTTGAACCAATGTTATGTAAACCTTAAAAGACAGTAAATCATCTTGCAGGTCCTTTCATTATATTTAGTAACAGAAATCCCAACCCAGCCACATCATGAAGAGAATAGTAATGCTAGGAAAAGATATTCGAGAAATGACCTATGCAATTCAATGAAAGGAGGATATACAGTCAATATATAGATTCTGCAAGTATGTTTGAATGCTCTTCCTTTTCACTTCTTGAGGTGTATCTTATGTGTACTAGATGTGCTTTTAGAGTATGTCTACACAGAAAAGAAAAATCTGTGGCTGGCCTATGGCAGCTGACTCAGGCTCTCAAGGCTTGTGCTGCAGAGATGTTTCATTGCTGTGCACATTTCCAGGCTCAGGTTGCAACCCTACGAGTCTGAGTTGGCTAGCATGGGCCAGCTGCAGGTTTTTCTTTGCTGTGTAGACAAACCCTCAGAGTAAATAGTGGAGAGCTGCAATGTGTAACAGGGATCAGTTACAAAAACAGATGTAATAGTATGTGAAACAAGCATTTCAATTGACTTTTTTTTTTGTTCTTGTTCAACTCTACTTTAGGCATATTCAAGAGCTCATGTTACATAGATGTGCGCTGGTTTCCATTTGATGTTCAAAAGTGTAATCTGAAGTTTGGATCCTGGACCTATGGTGGATGGTCATTGGACTTACAAATGCAAGAGGCAGATATATCTGGATACATTTCAAATGGAGAGTGGGATCTAGTAGGTAAGTTCCTTAGACCTGATTTTCATTTACACGGTGTACTGTGGCAGTGTAAAAGGGCCTTAAAGTGGATGGAAAAGTAGATCAGTGTAAAAGGTCCTAAGTGTAAATGATGATCAGGCCCCATGTCTTTTTATTCAGATAGTAAAACTGTACACAGCTTAGGTAGCAAGTACTAGTACAAATTCATGCTAATCCATCAGTCCATTTACCTAACAGATCCTTGGCAGACATATGAACCAGCATTCCTTTGAAGATATCCTAGAATCATAGAAGATTAGGGTTGGAAGGGACTTCAGAAGGTTATCTAGTCCAACCCCCGGCTCAAAGCAGGACCAACCCCAACTAAATCATTCCAGGCAGGGCTTTGTCAAGCTGCATTTTAAAAACCTCTAAGGATGGAGATTCCACCACCTCCCTAGGTAACCCATTGCAGGGCTTCACCATCCTCCTAGTGAAAAAGCTTTTCCTAATATCCAACCTAGACTGCCCCCACTGCAACTTGAGACCATTGCTCCTAGTTCTGTCATCTATTACTACTACTATTACTAATCCATCCTCCCCAGAACCCCCTTTCAGGTAGTTAAAGGCTGCTATCAAATCCCCTCTCACTCTCCTTTTCTGCAGACTAAACAAGCCTAGTTCCTTCAGCCTCTCCTCATACGTCATGTGCTCCAGCCCCTAATCATTTTTGTTGCCCTCCGCTGGACTCTCTCCAATTTGTCCACATCCTTTTTGTAGTGGGGGGCCTAAAACTGGACACAGTACTCCAAATGTGGCCTCACCAGTGCCAAATAGAGGGGAATAATCACGTCCCTCGATCTGCTGGCAATGCTCCTACTAATGCAGGCCAATATGCTGTTAGTCTTCTTGGCATTAAGGGCACACTGCTGACTCATATCCAACTTCTTGTCCACTGTAACCCCGAGGTCTTTTTCTACAGAACTGCTGCCTAGCCAGTCAGTCCCCTGTCAGAAAAAAGAAGTTACTTGTTAGGGTTACCAAGCAGTGGATTGGTATGCATTATTAAGGTCTGAGTCAGTGGCATTTGAAATGTTGTGGAAAAACAGATAAAAGGTGAAAATCAAAGTATGAAGAAAGTGGAGGCACTGAGAAAAACTCTGATCCTTGCAGATTGATTGAACATCTCCTTTGTCTTCAGATTCTTTACCTAATGTTTGTCATGTATCAGAGAGAGGAACTGGAATTAAAAGGGGAACATTTTACCTACTGTGCGACTTCAGAGACAATACTTGGAGGCTTTTGACTAAATGTAGCTTTCACATTAACATAGGTTCTATGCATATTAGTTTCTGTCCTTTTTCTATACAGGAGTTCCTGGGAAGAGGAGTGAGAGTTTTTATGAATGTTGTAAAGAACCCTACCCAGATGTGACATTCACAGTGACTATGAGACGTAGGACTCTGTATTATGGACTCAATCTTCTCATTCCTTGCGTGCTGATATCGGCGCTTGCCCTATTAGTTTTTCTGCTTCCAGCTGACTCAGGAGAGAAGATCTCACTAGGTAAACACGTTACCAAATATTTCAAAAGCTGACTAGATAAAAGGTTTCTCATTTCAGTGTAACTAGATATCTTCAGCATGCTCAGGGGAAAAGTTTGTGTCTCTTGCTGCATTTCTATCTAGTTCAGTCCTCTCCTTGGACTTTTGTCTTGTTGTGGTAGGAAGGCTTGTATGTCCCAATGACCCTGAGAACTATGTCATCCAGAGTCTTGTACTCCGGGTAGGGCCACCTTGGCAAGCAGGTCTGAGGGGAGGTTCCAGACAAAATACGGTGCAAACTTCTCAAGACAGATCAGACTACGCCTGTTACCATAAGTAACAGTATATGGTACTACCTTCAACTGATCACCTGAGTGGATAGCTATACTTGGCTCTCTCTGGAAAGTCTTCTCTGGTGGACCAGGCAGTCAAGCAGATATATTTATCTCCCCGGCTGTGAAGCTGGATGGTAAGGGCTGTATGGACAGCCTAGGGCATAAGTTCATGTGCAGCAGCACCTGATGGCCTTCCACTGCACCCAAAACAGTCTCCAGAAGTCTTGACACTGTCGTGCCACTGGATTCAGAAAAGCCTGGACCAGAGAGTGAAGGAGACTCTGCACAGCTTTCCCTCACTTAAATCCAATTCATGTGCTAGTCATGAGATCAACTACTCACCCCTCCCTCCCCTGCCAAGTCCTGTGACAATGGGCGAGCAGCAAAGCAGCAGGTATGGATACATTGGGAGCTGTAGCCTCAGGCCTGCACGCAGGCGGCTCAGGGTATAGGGTCACTTTTCACTGGACTGAAGCAGCAGTGGAATTTGCCAGCCCTCTGGTGACTGAGCAGTCCTATTTAGGATCTCACTGCTCACCTCCATAGTATGAGGAAGGGGCTAGAAAAGGCGCCCCAAACATTTTCTGCTTCATCTTAGTCCTGGACAGCATGCCACAGCCGCTGGGGATCCACTACAGCAATCGAAAATCACACAAAAAGACAAATGAAAAAAAGACAAAGATGACACCTCCCGCCATCGGTGCTTGGAATGTGCACACATTAAAGGACTGCATAACAGCAGAAAGAACAGCTCTAGTTGGTAGAGAACTGGCCAGATGTAACATCCAGATAGCAGCCCTGAGTGAAACTCACTTGTCCAAAGGAGAACAACTTACTAAAAAAGGAGCCGGCTATTCTGTCTTGTGGAGTGGCCATAGTAAAGCAGAGTGACGTGAAGCTGATTTGGGGTTTGCCATCAAAATACAGCTAGTCAGAAAACTTACGAATTTCCCAAAGGGTGTGAATGATAGACTCACGCTAATGAGACTCCCACTGTTTGAGAAAAGATGTGCAATTATCATTTGTGCTTATGCACCCCCTGATGATCAACCCCGATGCAAACAAAGATAAATTTTACGAAGACGTGGGGTCCCTTTTTGCAAAGGTGCCGAAGACAGACAAGCTCATCACCCTTCGTGAGTTCAATGGTAGAGTTGGCGCAGTTTACCAGGCATGGCCAGGTGTGATTGGAAAAAAAGGCCATGCTTACAGATGCCTTTTGTGACTGTGACCCCGAGATTGGCATCAGATACTGGACTGATGACAAACTTTTCTATCTGAGGAGACTACAGGCAAAGATGAAGGTTCAGGAAGTGACTGTGATTTTCTGTTTGCTGATGACTGTTCTCTGAATGCCAAATCTGAATCTGACATGCAATGGTGTATGGACTTACATCCCTTCAGCTTGTGACAATTTTGGTCTCACAATCAACATCAAGACGACAGACGTACGTGATGTACCAGCCTGCACCAGGGAAGCTTTATGTAGAGCCTAATATCACAGTGAATGGCCTAACCCTCCAGGCAGTGGACAAGTTCACCTACCTCGGTGACTGTCACGTCCAGTTCACATCGATGATGAAAACAATGCCAGAATTGCTAAAGCAAGTGTGGCCTTTGGCAGACTACATGCAAATGAGTGGGGACGCAGAGACGTTAGTCAACAACCAAAACTGAAGGTCTACAAAGCCATTGCGTTACCATCTTTGATGTATGCATGTGAAGCCTGGACGGTGTACAGATGCCATGTTATGAAGCTGAATCACTTTCACATGGGCTGTCTGAGGAAAATGATGAGGATAATATGGCAAGACAAGGTGCCAGATACTGAGGTTCTGCTACAAGTAGGTATTCCAAGCATCCATACACTGTTAATTAAATCCCAGGTGAGAGGGGCAAGCTATATCACCAGAGTGTCTGACGACCAACTGCCAAAGAAGATCTTTTAGGGTGGCTAAAGGAGGGAAAGTGCTCTCAGGGAGGCCAGAAGAAATATTTCAAAGACTTCCTGAAGTTATCCTTGAGGTTTTTCAAGATTGACCCACAGTTTTGGGAAGATCTCACTCAGGATCGTTCTACGTGGCGAAGTGTCATCCATCCTGGAGTCAGTCTATGAGCAGAGGAGAACTACTGAAGCGGAGCAGAAGCGCCAGCAGCATAAATCTCATAACAGCTGCATGTGTGCTGTTAAAGCTATTAAATTATCAGATTTAAGGTTAATTTGTAGCTTTCTCTATGCTTCCCGAACCAAAGACAAGATCTACAAAGCACACATTTCACTTTATTAATGAACATGGAAATTTTAAACAAAGACTCAGATCAGAATAACCAGGATAAGTTACATTTTTAGGATATCAAAGCAGAAAATGTATTTTACAGATTTCTGAGAGTTATGAGAACATGATATAAATTCTACATACACCTGCAAACCTGCAGCTCACTAATTCACTCCCTCCACCACATGATTTGCACACACACGACACCAGACTTTCCCCTCTTTTCAGCATGCTTTGTATAGCAGAGAACCACTTTGGGTATCTCTAAAATGTAACTGGGAGGCATGATTCCTTGCTTGGGCAGACAGACTTATTCTGGCTCTGCTAGCTTGGGCTAGCCATGTGAGCCCAGACCATGTTCTTAACACCAGAACTTTAATAAAGCGAAGCAAAAACCAAAGAGACCCATTAACAATATACTGGGGAACACCTCTTTTTTTTTTTTTTTTTTAATTGTAACTTTTCTTTCACCACTAATTTAGTGGGCTGCATGACTGGAATGAATTATAGTGCAGTCCCAGGGTTTTCAGAAAAGCCCCTTCCACTCAAGACAAGGTTCAGTTGCACGCTGCTTTAATAGTATTTGGCAAGTTTACATTATTGTTTTTGTACAAACAGAAGTAAATTTGATATGAATAAAAAACCGAGTTTAATGTGAATGAAACAAAAATCAAATTCTGTAGTATTCAAAATAAATTATATACGTGAATAATTAACTATGGTGTATTTATAAAACTAAAATAGTTGAAAACAGGATTTTAAGTTGATTCACGTAGACTGCACCGAAATATTTATTATTGCAAGTCCAGAATATCTATCTGGGTTTTGTCACTGGAAATGTTTAAACGCAGTGTCCAGATGTTTATTTAAGGTGCTCCCACATAGTTCTAATGTCAATTACCAGATGTTATCAAAGAGCATCACTATGTATTTTCTTTGACTAATATTCTCATTTCTTCTGCATCTTTGATGTTTTCTTTCGTTAAAATTCCTGACCTGTAGCTACAAAAATCTGCTGTGCTGGCAAAAAAGTGGTCTGCAGACATGACATATGATGATGCCCTCTGTCTGTGCAAAGATCATATCAAGTAACCCATAGCGGCATCTATTGTTCAATGTGTCACAGACAGTTCAAAGCCCAAATTGGCCTGGACAGCCACTTGTGTTCGCTGAAACCAAACCAGCCAGTGATGTCATGGTCTTCTTCCAACTCGAAGGACAAAAAACAAAAAGCTAATAAAGTATCTAGGTGTTTTAAAGGCATCATTTATGCTGGTGTCTAAGCAAAGATGTGAATGAATAGATCATGCTGCTAGTTAGGGTGGAGGTAGAAGTTACATAAGCAACAGAAATGTGCCAGTAGCATTACAATGTTTGACTATATAATCTTACATTACAAATAGGGTTACTATTTGACACCTACTTGCTTGGAGGAAAAAAAAGAGTAATTTCATTGAATAAAGGTTCTGTCGTAGAGAACGTGTCTTTTGGCATTTTAACATGGCATTATTTTCAGTCTATAGTCCTTTCACTAGTGAGTGATATATTAAGAGGCAGGAGTCGCCCTTTACATTCCTGTGGAAAAAGTTGGGTGCCTTGCATTTAAATAAGCCGATATTCTTTTTGTAGATTTATGGCTAAATGTTGGATTGTGTGGAGGAGATAAACTGTAAGCTTTTAGACACGATTGTTTAGCTGCTAAATATTTTATGAAATTTTACACCACATATGACATAACAAATGTATTCATTTCTATTTAAGGAAAAAGGTTGTTCAAAAGAGTAGAATATAGAGTGGCATCTCTGCACAAGTGTTGTGTTAATGCTAGTGTATGTTTCTCTTGGATTTCAGAACAGCCTCCCTAGCCCCTGACATCTAATTTTAGGATGCACAGCTGTCCTTCAATGCCTTTCCAGCTGACAGTGGTTCTCTCTGTGCAAATCTAGTCCCAAGATCCCATCAGGACAACAGCTGAGTCCATATGCAGAGGAGCAACAAAAATTAAAATCCAGAAATCAGTATCAGAACTGCTTAGAGCAAGCAGCGCTCAGCGATCAACAGCTAATTTCAGAGAGAACATCAGTCTCTCTCCAAGGGCAATTTCTATTTTCTGGGATTAGCGACAGTATTTTTTAATCTTCATGTCTTCCAAACTTAGCCATCATCACATGATGTACTATAGCAAGTTATTGAATGTTCAAAAGAAGAGACTACATCCTGACATTTTCAAAAGGTCTGACAGAACATAAAACAGAGAGTATTTTAATTTGTCACATTTTATCAATCCCTTGGGACCTAATCATGAAGCTTTATATTAGCAGCAGCAAAAGCACAGATTTAGAAAAAAATAAACTAGTTTAGCAGGATTTCTGCTCTCTAAAATTGGAATTTTTAAAGTAGTATTAAAAAAGAACAGGTCTGAGTACACTCAGTAAATCAGTGTAAGGGTATGCTTGTGAGAATAAATTTCACAGAGCACTTCTTCCAATCTGTTCTTTAGCAACTACTGGACAAGCTCCTGTCTTAATTCTGTACTTCATGTTTATTTTTCAGGTATAACAGTTTTATTGTCTCTCACTGTTTTTATGCTACTTGTGGCAGAAATTATGCCAGCAACCTCAGATTCAGTGCCATTAATAGGTAAGCTTTATTTATTCTCTCTTGGTTTTTTTAATTAGACAAGTTGAAATTAAATCAAGTCCAGGCCAAAAATAAAGCAAATTTAGAAAGTGTATGATTTGTGTGCTTACTGCAGCTGAATCAGAGATGTTTAGGTCTGATCCTGCATGGTGCACAGCAACGACTTCAGTGGGAATCGAGGGTGCTCAGCACCTGCTGCATGGGGAATGTGTATTGGGAGAAAGACAGAGAGAACAAGTATGTCTACACTGACAGCGACAAATGTGCCACCATCGATCGATTTATCCAGATCGATTGAGCGGAAGTGAAGACCCGCTCAATCGATCCAGACGTCGATTCAATAAAACCACCTCCCCAAAAAGCGTAGCGCTGCATCAACAGGTACACATTTCCCATCGGCGGAGCGCAGTGGAGACGGCACACTGCAGGGAAGTTAACTCCGGTCGACTGCTGCTGAATTTCTCCCACAGTGTAGACCAGGGACAGTGGGAATGGTGGTGGAACGCCTGCTGGGATACACAGAGGGACAAAGGTGCAGTGGAGGTCACAGAGGGACATTTGGGTGAGAAAACACGCACTTGGTGGGGGAGACATTGCAGAGTGCCCACAGGGGTTCGCTGAAGGGTTTGATCACTGCAGGCCTCCTACCTACTCAAGCATCCTAGTAGCTCTCTGTTACTATGTTGGCATCCAGTAAAATTTGTCATAAACAGGGTCCTTTTGTGGGGGGATGGCTCCAGTTTCCTATAGATTTTTTGAACCCTCTGGTCTGCTGGAAGACTTGGAGCAAAATAAATAAAACAAATAGGAGGTTGCTGGCGATAGTGCTAAAGAATTTCCTTTGGAATATGCAGTTGTTGCATCTTGGAACACAGTAAGCAAGAACTCTATAGGACTGCAGATTTAAACATACTCTGGAAAGGGGGGGAATTTTCCATTACAATTCCTCCACCTGCCAATTGAAATATAAGCAGACCCCTTCAGCTACTCTCTCCGATATTAACCAACTAACTAATAATGACAACAATAATGAAAGGGGAGATTTTTCAAAGGCACTAAGAATAGTCAGGTGTCTAGGCTGTATAAAAAGAGTGTTAAAATTACACATTATTGCTTTAGATGTGTGAGGAGTTCCTGGGACCCGCTTGCAGGGTAGGGGGCTCTGCAAAGAAGCATCAAATATGAGTCTTGTGGTGTCAGTCTGCAAAGAGCTTGTCTAGAGCAAGATGGGTTGAGTTCTGCCTCTCTTCCTTGGAGAGCAGCCTGTTTTGTGTATCTCTGTTTTTGGTTCTTGGGTGGTAAGGTTTGGGATGCTAAGAAATAAAGCAGTGTTATTTTGCAAGCTTACAGGAAGCATATTTAATGCTTTTATCTAACTTCCCTTTGTATTTGCTGTGAACATAACAGTTGCCAACTTCCATTGAAAATCTCTCCCAATTGCATTAAAAAGTAAATTGTGTAGAATCAGGTATGTTTTCCATTTTGACTATGCTCCTTTAGGTTAGCATAGGTGTATGCAAGCACATAATAACAGATGTATGAAGCAACTGTATCTCACTATAATGTTATACATCTTGATCATGTGTTTATTTTTGCAGCTCAGTATTTTGCCAGCACCATGATTATAGTTGGTCTTTCTGTTGTTGTCACTGTTGTTGTTCTGCAATATCACCATCATGATCCAGATGGGGGGAAAATGCCAAAGTGGGTAAGGTCTGATTCCAGTTCATTGATATCTACTTATTCACTACATACATTTTTACGTTAGAGATGTGGCAAAGTGGCAAATGACTTTTCTTGCTGCTTCCAAAAAAAAAAAAAATCACAGCTGAGCAAAAATGTCCGTGTTTCCTTTTGTGGACCTCTCATTTTTCAGTAAGAGAAACACTTGCAAGAATTAAGCTAGTAATCTTGTTTTTATCTAAAGACTCTCCTGTAATACAACTAAAAGCTATGAAAACACTGGCTGAAAATAAAGCCTGGTGCATTTCAAACTTGCCACACAATGTCAGTGGAGAAGTAGGTGAAACGTGAGATGCAAGTGCCTGGAGGGTATGAAGTGAATGGAATACTGTGTCCGATAAGAACACATTAATTTCATTACAGCAGCTGCTATAGCTTTAAGTATTGTTTACATGTGAACTCCTGCTCCTGTGACCATCTGTTAGAGAGGCAGGTAAAGGTGGAAGAGGGAACTTTCGAGTTTTCCTTGAGTTTTATATACTGACTTTCTTTACCATCAAGCCAAGGGACTATGTCAAGTACAGATGAAAAGTTAGTATCTCTCCCTGTGGTATAATGTCATCTTCATGTGCTAGTACTATGCGAATTACTGTTGTTCTATATAGCACTATCATAGCATGGCTGAGACATAGACTCTAGCACGGTAACTGAATATTGATGAGATGATGCTAAGGGTGTGTCTACACAGCAGTTAAACAATGGGGGCTGGAGCATGTCAGCTGGCTTGTGGGTCCCAGAGCCTGGGGTCTAGCTCTAGCCCAAATGTCTACATCCCAGTTTTACAGCTCTGCAGCCTGTAAGCCCCAGTCAGCTGACACAGACCGGCTGTGGGTTAACTGCTGTGTACACGTACCCTATGGGTCCTGCAGAGCTTGATATTGCAAAGGGCGGGGTGCACTTTCAACTCCCACATACTTCACCTTGCATCCTGCAGGATCAGGCCAATAGTGAAAATGGAAAGTACTCTCTTTGGAATTCCGGCAGGAAACAAAACAGTTACATACACTAGTCCCATATCCCCAGTGCCTCTTCAATAGATATTGCCTGCCCCAAAGAGCTGACAGTATAGGGAGTTAAGTAGTGGCATTGAAAATTAAATTGAAAGGGAACTGATTATGTATCAATCCATTCAGAAATAGAACTGATGGACCAATGCAGTGTGAGATAGAAAGCCAAATCTTGATTCCTGTATTTGCAGAAATACTCCTATTGGAATCAATTGGAATACTCATGTAAAATAATCAAGACTTGGCAGTGAAGACCTGATTTAAAGCCCATTTAAACTCAGTAGGAGTCAATGGGCTTTTAGGCAGGACTTGAGTTAATAAAGGTGGTCTATTTTTTTGAGCTGAATTACAGTAGTGGAGGAAAAAATACCAATACAAAGGCATTGCGAGATCTGTCTTTGGCTAGAACATTTACCCCCAAAAGATCATCAGGACTTTATCTACTCTAAGTGGCATTCTAAAATCATAATGAATGGACTAAATCCAATATAAATTACATGTGGTTTGATCCAATGAAATCACATGATGACTATGAAAAAGAAACAAATTATTTTTTTGAAATTCTGTGCTGAATTTTGGAGGCCTGAATTTGAACTGGAGCACTCTTTGACTCACCCGTCGTTTTTGTAGGGTTGCTAGAAAACAGCACTGCAAAAACTAATAAAATGAAACCTATTGATTTGATTTGCAACGGCAGTGAAACTAACCTTTTTTTTTTTCTTGCCAAGGACTTTTCTTTTCCATCTTTGCTCAGTGGTGCATCCAGATCTGTTTTATACAATGTGCAATCAGCTGTCATAAAAGTGGGTTGCATGAGAGTATAGCAAAAACAACACTGTATAATACAGCAATCCTGTCCAATTAGTATGCCATCTTTTAGCAACTGCCTCTAAAAATCAATGCAGTATTAGACTGCAATTCTTTCAACTCTTATTTAACACTTATTTTATTTATTACCACAAGTATAAAGCAAAACCACTTAGAGTCTCATTGGAAAATAATTGTTTTCTAATAAAAGAAAAGTCCATTGTCTGTAGTTTCCATTTAAAAAAAGCAAATTTTGTCATGTCATTGCTCTGACATAAACATCATAAAAAAAAATCAACATTACTGAGCCGCCTGTCAGAGCACCCCAGAGTAGTAATAATTTGACAGTTGTATGTGGCTGTTAGCAGCACTGCTGGGAGTGGGAGAATGGACTCAATGGTTGTGAGTGACTCTGTTGGACAATTATGACATTGCCACTCGGCTGCAGGGCAAGAGAAGCAAATCAGGACCAGGGAGCAGATAGTTCTAGGGCTCTGGTACAAATAGCTATTCATGACAATCCGTCTTTCTGTTTACAAAAGAAGTTTTACTCCCCAATCTTCTTCCAGACAAGACTCATTCTCCTGAACTGGTGTGCCTGGTTCCTGAGGATGAAGAGACCAGGTGAGGATAAAGTGCGCTCTGCCTGTCAGCATAAGCAGCGTCGATGTAGCTTGTCAAGCGTGGAGATGAACACTGTGAGTGGACAACAATCCAGCAATGGGAACATGCTCTATATTGGGTTCAGGGGGCTGGAAGGGGTCCATTGCACTCCAACCACTGATTCTGGGGTCATTTGTGGGAGGATGACCTGCTCGCCAACAGAAGAAGAGACTCTCCTGCACAGTGGACACCCCTCCGAAGGTGACCCTGATTTGGCTAAGATCTTGGAGGAGGTTCGATATATTGCAAACCGATTCAGAGACCAGGATGAGGAGGAAGCCATTTGCAATGAATGGAAGTTTGCAGCTTCTGTGGTAGACCGTCTCTGCTTGATGGCCTTTTCTGTCTTCACAATCATTTGTACAATTGGTATTTTAATGTCAGCACCAAACTTTGTAGAGGCGGTGTCTAAAGATTTCGCTTAATTCTGCAAAATGTCAGTGATTCTCCAAGGTCTGATATGTAGCAAACAGTTGAGTACGTGGTCTTTTTTTTTTTTAAACATGCCTTATCATGAATATATTCTTACTCAGTGACCCATTTAAAAACAGGAAAATGTCTACAGGGTTCACCCCCGCCTGTGAGATGCAGAGACCTTAACTCCCACTGGAATCAGTGTGTAAATAGGGCATTCAGCTTGCGGGGTTGAGCCCACAGTTCGTGAGCAAATGCTTAAGTATCTTATGGACCAATCCAAAGGCCACTGGCATTAATGGAAAGATTCCCATTAACTGCAATGGGCTTTGGATCAGGCCCTTAGCCAATAAATGACACAAGCACTACAACAGGAGAACACATCCACTGGCTGACAGTGTCAGAAGTGAGTAGTGAATGTGGGGGGCCAGGCTCACACACCTGATTTTCAAAGGGTGGGTATTCAGCGATACTGAAAATCAGACCCCATTCAAAGTGTGTCAAGTTGGGCTCCTAAAAACAGAGGCTGGCAGATTGAACACTACCAACTTTAATGGGAGGAGGCTCTGAGCCATAGGTCCTAATTTTAACAGCACTAAAAATCTGGGCCACATTTTAAAAATACATTTTGAATTATTTGTCAAGGAATTTAATTTTGGGGTGTGTATCCCCTTCTCTCTCCAGTAAAGACATTCTTTGAACTGCTAAGTTTTTTGTTGAACTCCTTTATATTGATGTCTGTCTGTTTTTTTTTAAAAGGAAAATGCAGGATTCATGATGAATACATACTCATTTGTGAAAGAGAGACTTTGTCTTTTTTATTGATTGTTTTCCAATGTGGCAAAAATAACTCTTTGTACAAACTGAAAAATAAATGGCAAATCTAAAGCAAAATGAGCCATTGAAATGTTCAGAATTAATGTTTTGTCTGATGCATGCACAACCATTTAGATACAGCATCATCTTTCTGTTGACTTACCAGTACATATTATGGAAAGAAAGCTGGTTAACCTTTTGGTCAGTGCATTGTTGAATGCTGAAAAACACTTCTTGCTGTGCATAAGCTGTAAATTGTAAATATTCACCAGGAAACTTTAGATAGGAATTCCTTTTTAGAAAGTCCTTCTAGGGGCACAGTTTTAAGTGTACAAATAACTAATTAGGTGCCTAACATTCACCCTTTGTACCTTTGAAATTATCCCCTTGGAATGTTACGTTTTGCAAGTGAGTGTGGTGCTCAAGGAAAGTGCCGAGCTGGCAGTGCCAGAGACTGAAGTCCTCTGTCTACAAACTAGGTGCTGAAAAGTATCCCCACTCTATCCTGCCAGTGTGCCTCAACTATGATCTCAGGGGCTGGGGAGCTCTCTCTGGGCATCAGACACTAGTTCAAGTTCCGAGATTGCCAACAAGGCTGCATATTGATGCCAGTTGTGGTGGAAGATTTTTATTGAGTTGGACACCAGCCTGAGAACCCAACTAACTGCTCAGACAGCTGAAAGAGCAATGGGATGGGAGCCTCATTTGGTTATTACCATCTTAGCTGGATTTGAATTACAGACATACAGTTGAAAGACTTTGGGTGAGAGCTTCATCCTCACTTTGCTCACTTGGTGCCAAGTAAAAGAGCTGGAGTGGTGAAATCTGGCCCTAAGAAGTCCTCTATACTACTCGGGGAGGATTCTTCTGACATAGGATCATGGTGGCAGTGGGAGGGACACAACACATAGCAATGTGGAGTTTTCTGGCAGTGCTGCTTGCTGTAGAGTAGTCCAGGGAGGCTCCTGTAATTTCGACAGGACTCCCAGGACTGTCTAAGTTACACCAGGGATTTGTGCAGCCCAGATCAGAAGGGTGCAAGTGGGGGGGAGGGGAAGGGTGTCTTAAAGCTGTTAGCTCGTTTCCCTGGTACTGTGCTTCTTAAAGTGGAGCACAGAATCCTACCTAGAATCTTTTGAGGGGGACAACAAACAGATGGAGAAGGGCGATGCAGTGGATAGAGTGTACTTAGCTTTTCAGAAAGCCTTTGACACGGTTTCTCACCAAAGGCTCGTAAGCTGTCATGGGATAAGAGGAAAGGTCCGCTCCTGGATCAGTAACTGGTTAAAAGATAGGAAACAAAGGGTAGGAATAAATGGTCAGCTTTCAGAATGGAGAGAGGTAAATAGTGGTGTCTCTTACCGGGCTGCATTGGCACTACTACTGTTCAATTTATTCATATGTGATCTGGAAAAAGGGTTAAACAATGAGATGACAAAATTTGCAGATGATACAAAACTATTCAAGACAGTTAAGTCCAAAGCACATGGTGAAGAATTACAGAGGGATCTTACAAAACTGGGTGACTGGGCAACAAAATGGCAGATGCAATTCAATGTTGATAAATGCAAAGTAAGGTACATTGGAAAACATAATCCCAGATCTGCATATAAAATGATGGGAATCTAAATTAGATCTAGAAAGAGAGCTTAGCATCACTGTGAATAGTTCTCTGAAAACATCCACTCAATATAGAGCAGCAGTCAAAAAAATCTAACAGAATGTTGGGAATCATTAGGAAAAGGGTAGATAATAAGAAAAAATATATTGTCTCTTTATAAATCCATGCTGCACCCATCTCTTGAATACTGCATGCAGATCCGGTTACTGCATCTCAACAAAGATACATTGGAATTGGAAAAGGTACCGAAAAGGGCAACTAAAATGATTAGGGGTATGGAACAGCTTCCATATGAGGAGAGATTAATAAGACTGGGACTTTTCAGCTTGGAAAAGAGACAACTAAGGAGGATATGGCAGTGTGCTATGGTGAAGGCAGAAGGCAGTAGAAGAGTGCTGGATGGGAGATATGTGAGCCCCAGAATGCTCCGGGCTTTGTTCCCTGCTGACTAACTCAGAGCCACTGGGGGCAATTAGGAGCAGCTGAGGCTGATTAAGGATCAGCCAGGTGCTCCATAAAAGGGCTTCGCCCCAAACACACAGAGCATGAGCTGGAGGAAGTAGGAGTGCTGTGCTGTGCTGAGCTGAGCTGAGCTGAGCTGAGCTGAGCTGATAGGAGTACGGAGCTGTGCAGAGGAACAGACTGGAGAGCAGAGCACTGTGGTGGAGCAGTGAGGAGGAAGGTACCAGCTCAAGAAACCAGAAGGACTGAAGGAGGGGGAAAATTAGCCCAGGGGAAGAGTGTGCCGTCTGGAAAGCAGTACCAGCAGCACATAGCTGCTTCTCATAGGGCCCCTGGGTTGGGACCCGGAGGAGCAGGTGGGCCCGGGTCCCTACCCCCTCCCCTGGGAAGACGGGGTGATGGGCAACTTCCTGGCCCACTACAAGCAGGAAGGTGCAAGACCCACTGAGGGAAGCCGGCCATCAGCCACAGCAGAGATCTATAAAATCATGACTGGTGTGGAGAAAGTCAATAAGGAAGTGTTATTTACTTCTCATAACACAAGAACTAGGGGGTCACCAAATGAAATTAACAGGCAGCAAGTTTAAAAGGAACAAAAAAGTATTTTGTCACACAATGTACAGTCAGTCTGTGGAACTCTTTGCCAGAGGATGTTGTTCGAAATAATCAAACAGGTTGTCCCGGGGGTGGCTGCATGCCAGCGGGAGGAAGGAGATAATGCTTTTTCCTCCCACCAAGGCCTTGCACAGGAATGCCAATAAACTTATCCCCTGCCCAAATGGCAGGAAGGGAGAAGAGAGATGATAGACTGTGACTGAAATTCACAGAACCAAGATACGCCCTTGCCATGACCCCGTTCCCTGTAATTTAGACCTGGCCACTTGTCCAGCTTTTATCTCTTTACTCTCCTACAGAAGTTGTGAAGGCCAAGACTATAACAGGGTTCAAAAAAGAACTTGATAAGTTCATGGAGGATAGGTCCATCAATGGCTGTTTGCCTGAGGCTGGGAATGGCCTCTGAAGCACCTGGCATTGGCCATTGTCAGAAGACAGGATACTGGGCTGGATGGATCATTAGTCTGACCCAGTATGGCCATTCTTATGTTCTATAATATCTAGAGCTGAGCAAATAATTTATATTGATTAGTTAATTTAGTCTCTTTGAATTAGCCATGAGGAAATAATTTTTTTCAGATGTATTTATTCAGAATTATTCACTGAATAATTCCTGCAAAGAATTCTTGGTTTGTAGATTGTTCATCAGCAGCTGACTATGGGTATTCAAGATTTGAAATCTGAGCTGTTAATTATGTGGTATGATTCCCTGCTTCTAGACATTATGTTCAGCCAATCAGCTTTCTAGTGTGTTTTCAAGTTGAAAATGTGTTTGGAGATATTTAGTAGAGTCACTTAAGATGTGCTGATTCAGCAAACGTTCCTACTAACCAATTCACCTGGTAGCCTATTCACAACAACTGAGTGCAAACACAGGCTCAATCAAATTCACTTGTTTAGTTCCGTGAATAGCAATGGAATATATTCTTAACAAGAGATTTGCTCTTCTAGTTATCTTGAAGGTCTTTACCAATACTCTGAGCTAGCCAGTCCCTCTAAACAATGTCTAAGCCACCATTTTTGGAAATTAATTTTAAAGGGACCAGCTTTCTGGATGTGGACCCAATTTTAAGCACCATATAACATGGTGGTAGAAATGTTTTGTCATATTACACTGCTCCCCATCAGATGGAATTTGGAGTATAAATGGGAAACATTTTGTTTAACACTAAAGTTCATTGTTGAGGTAGTTGTGTAGCTGGATGGAAAGTGGATTACAATTTGACATTGAGATCCCATGATAGCAGACTATGTCTACATGTGGAAAAGTGGAACCCCTAGTTCTGCTCTGGGGCAGCTCTGCCTGAGATAGCAATGGTGGAGGCCCATAGTATAGCTAAATCTCAGGTGTTTTATCATTGGTGTTTCACACTATTAAGAATAGGGCTAGACAACTTGGTGGTAAAATGCCAGCATCCTGTCTATACTACAGTCTCCATCATTGCCAACACTAATGGAAAAGCACCAGTGATGAATTATGAGTCCTAATTTTCCTAGTGTTGAGACAGCCTGTTAGACAAATAGTGCCATCTTTAGCAAGATGACAGCGGTCTGCAATTACAATAGAGAATTTTTATTTTGTTACATGAAGATGCTGCTCATAGTTTTAAATTTTCAGACTTCTGAGCTGAGCAAAATAGGTAAAATTTTCTTTCCAAACTATAGGTATTATATGTATGTGTATATGTATGTGTGCTAAAAGATAGTCTAAATGCTGGGGGAAGTACACTTAGAACCCTATGCATCAAGTTGGGAATTAAATACTGTATGTGTATATAATATATAGAACATATATGTTGTTAGTGATCTGTTATGATCTTACACTGTGGAGAGTGAGTTCTCTGAAGTGATAGAGCCACAACTGAGTTCTGACTTGTCTGGCAAACAGATTAAAAAGCTCACTCTAGAGCACTGAGAGCATGTACAGGATTATTGGACAAGGGACGTTACTTTCTCTGTTTTTATATTGAATATGAAGCTTTTTAATATTTAAAAAATAAATTGTCATGCCAAAAATCAATCAAACTATTAAAAAGTTAATAGTTTTAAAGAACGATAAAATATTTAAACAATACTTAAAATAGTAAGTTATTTTATATAGGATTAAACAATATTGTGTACAATTTTTTTAAAGGATTTTTGAAATGTGGGTTGAGTGTAGCTGTGGGGTTTAATCTCAGTTCACTTATGACTGCTCCACTTTTCACTTTGCATTGGAAAAAAAAAACTAAGAGCAAACCAAAGCCCTGAGTTAGTTTCTTTTTGCTCCATTATTTTTAATAAGAAACCATGTATAGCTCGCATTAAAGAGAGATGATGCAGACATTAAATATTGTTTGTTATACACGTACTGCGACACCTTTTTGGTCCAGTACAAATAAATATTTTAGATCAAAAGGTCTTGGATCTGTTTCTTCCTTTTGTATTTTGTTGACTGAAACATTTACAAACCCAAATAACAGAAATAAAGGTTCTGAGGAGCACTGCAGAAGTTCAGTGGGAATTTCCTGATGTCTGTACATTCATACTCTGCTTAGCAAACCACTTAAGTGATGCATGGACTTTGTGTTGGCCTTCTGCATGAGAGTAAATATCACCATATGTTTCTTGTAAGTCCCACAGGGGAGCTGAAGTGGCACATATGCCTTGTGCTGGCCCTCTACACGAAAGTTAATCTTTTGTGTGTTCTACGTCAAGGGTTACCGGGAGAAAAATCTAGCAACTAAATTCATAAACAGCCACATTCTGGGAGTTGTAAGGTTTCCGTGTGGGCTACACAGGAAGAATATTGTACTGAGCAGATCAAAGAGCAAGTAATTTATTTAGAAAATTAAATCAGTGGCACATCCATGGGGAAAAACTCTACTGAGAGCTATGCATGGAAGGGATTCTGTTGATATCATTCCTTTCCTCCCCACTTTTTACTGCCTGGAACGATGCTCAGGCTTTCAATCTCATTACAAAATGGATGCTGCTCCCTGGACGGAGGTGTACTGCTCCTTTGCTCCAGCAGCACAGAGCTCAGAGCTGTGTCTTCCTTGGGTGGGCTGCTTCTCTGCTGTAGCTGGGCACCAGCAGGCATGCGGCTTGTGGGGGCTGCTGCGCCTGGCCGGCACAGAGCTCAGACCGGCTCAATCAGACATCAATATTACAGGAGCCTCACAGACTCTCTGTGATCTTTGGCACCCGTCAAAGGGAGTCGTGGACCCCAGGTTGGGAACCACTGGCCTAGGGGATACTTGAAAAAGTTCTGCAAATCCAAACCATCAATTACTTTTTTCTTTTATTAATATACTGTAATAAGACTCTGAACAGATCCAGCACTCGATGTTACAATAGATCTAATGGAGTGATCTAGCATGATCTTACCTGTCTATATTCACAAGAGAATATCTTCTGCTGTTACTTCTGCTTTAACATAGCTGCTGATATTTAAAAGCAAACAGCAGCACATACCTAAATTACATATGAAAAATAGATTGAAAGGAATTAGGAGTTCACCCATTATTTCCATAAAATGTTGTATACAGAGAATAAATCTCACAAGAGCTCAAGCCCTCTGTTTTCTGACCTAGAAAAAAACCAACACACTTCCTGTTTAAGGATACATCCAAACTGCAAAAAACCGAAAAACCCACGGCAGGCGTTTCAGAGCTGAGCTCAACTGCCGCTGGCTCATGCTACGCAACTCAAAAGAGCAGCAGAGATGTTCCCCTTCAGACTGGGGCCCAGGCCCTGAAACCCAGTGAGAGGGGTAGGCCTCAGAGCTTAGGCCTCAGTCCCAGCGGCAGTGTCTACGCTGCTATTTTTAGCCCCATGAGAGGAGCCAGTTGATCCAGACCCAGACTTGCTGCTGTGGGTTTTATTTTTCTCCAATGTAGACACACCCTCAATGGCAACCTTTTGCTAACAGACTTGCAGTCATCAATGCTACTAGAGTTAAGTGCAGCTAAAATTTTCATTTGGCTTTTCAATCAACTTCTGGTCATGTTAAACAAGGTCAGTTGCATCTTTATCATTATTGGGTTCTCAGAAATGCACTGATTTGCATCTGTAAAAAACCTAAGAGGGGAGGCTGAACAGTTATGCTTCAAAGTTGTAATAAGCAAATAATTACTAACCTTTTATTAAAATAACATGACACCATTTCACATCACTATGGACCATGTATATCTTCTTGGGAACAGAGGTTTTTCATCAAACTGAGACAAGGAAAAGATTGCAGTGAAAGCCACACACTCACTCATTATGTATTATGCTTACTCCTTAACCTGTAGCTGTTACAGGATCTGGTCCAATACCCATTAAAGTTAATGGCGATCTGTCTATCAATTCCAGTGGGTTAGGACCATACTTAGTGCAACAATTCCAGTAGTTATCCCTTAGCCATTGTTTGAGCTTATTGTAAATGTGGAAAGTAGGAGAAAATAGCAGTACATTGAAAGTAGCACATCTGTTTGCTTGGTGTTACTTCAGGCTCAGAAACACAAAATTTGGGATAATCTCAACCCTAGCATATTTACATGACATCCTTGGAGCAGTATAAAGTTAGTCATCACATGCTAAGAAGTTACATGCAGCTCTTTAACAATTTACATAGTTACTATATCAGTGCAACTTTATTATATGCACACAGTTCCCCCGTCTTACTGACAAACAGGTATTTTCAGCTTTTGAAGAACAATTTTTAAACAGAAAAATGAAACCATTGCAAGAATAAATACCATGCAAAATATTTCAGAACTTGTCTTGTTTTCCATGACCATGAGGTCAGGGGAGATGGCAATCATATACACTGGCATCACCTTGCCATCAAATTGCAATCATAGGGCAAAATTCTCCTCTCAAAACTGCCTGATGGAATCCAACAGAGAGAGTCCGTTGCTGCCAGTGGAATATTTGTGCTTGTATGTAGAACAGAATGGGAGCTGTGTTGTGCTTTAAAGCAAATGTTGCCCCAAGACTCTCATACCCAAATTGAAACTTTACCTATGCAAGTGCAATGACAACACATCGATTTCAGGGGGCACAGAGTCCGGTTCCAGGGATAAGTTTGGCTTTTAAGGTTTTATTTTGTAGCAATTTATCATCTAAAAGCAAAAGAAACTTCAAAGTGGTGGACAGTCATGTTTATCTAGTTAGTCAGGAAGTCTAGTTGTCAGACCAGCTGGACGATTCACTGGATAAGCACAGGCTTCCTCCATCCCCCTCTCCTCCACTGTATAGGAGGAACTATAAAAGAAGGCTGGGCTTCACCTAAACCAAACTGGAACCAGATTGCTGGCATGTAAAATTAAGAAGGCCATAGGGGAGAAAACTGACAGGCATGGATGAGTAGAAGGTTTGGACAAAGCCATCCCTTAGGGGAGGACTTCCTAAAGGCAATTTGCTATATTCTAGTAAAGAGGAGAGGCTAGAAGTTGATAAAGTACAAACAGGAACTGAAGAGAAACAGTCAAATGAAAGAGAGTCCCATTCAGTTACATCAGACAACTAAACCATTGACAAATTTTGTAAGTGCTTGTATACAAATGCTAGAAGTCTAAACAATAAGATGGATGAACCTGAGTGCCTGGTATTACATGAGAACACTGATATAATAGGCATCACAGAAACTTGGTGGAACACCGATAATCAATAGGACATAGCTAGCTATACCAGGGTAAAAAATATATAGAAATGACAGAGTAGGTTGTGCTATGGAGGGGGTGACACTATATGTGAATGAAAGCACAGCGTCAAATAGTTTAAAAATCTTAAGTGCATCAAACTGTACCATAGAATCTCTCTGGATGGAAATTTAATACTTGAGTAATGAGTACTGCAGTAGGAATATACTACCAACCACCTGACCAGGATGGTGATTGTGAAATGCTCAGGGAGACTAAAGTAGCTACAAAACCTAATAATAATAATAGAGGATTTCAACTATCCCCTCAGTTACTGGGTAACATGTCACCTCTGGAGGGCAGGCAGAGACAAATTTTCTAGTGACCATTAAAGACTGCCTCTTGGAGCAGCTAGTCCTAATACCCACAAAAGGAGATACAGCTCCTGATTTAGTTCTAAATGGTGCATAGGATCTGGTCCGAGAGGTGAATGTAGGTTAACCACTTGGTAATAACCGTAACGTAATTTAACATTGTTGGCGGGGGATACCAAAGAAACCCACCACAGTAGCATTTAATTTCACAAAGGGGACCTACACAAAAATGAGGCAGCTAGTTTAACAGAAATTAAAAGGCACAATCACACGAGTGAGAGAGCCTGCAAGCTGCACAGAAACTTTATAAAAACACTATAATAGAGGCTCGAACTAAACATCATCCCCAAATCAAAAACCAGTAAGAGAACTAAACAGATGCCACCATGGCTAAACAGCAGCGCAAAAGAGGTGGTTACGTATCTTTAAAAAAAAAAAAAGGCATCCTTTTAGAATTGAAAGTCAAAGCCTACTGAGGAAAATAGACAGGAGTATAAACTCTGGCCAGTCAAGTGTAAAAGTATAGTTAGGCGGGTCAAAAAGAGAATTTGAAGCTCAACTAGCAAAAACACACACAACCTAACAGCAAAATGTTTTGAGTACATCAGAAACAGGAAGCCTGCGAAAACGATCAGTGGGGCCACGGGACAATTGAGGTGCTAAAGGAACACGCCAGTAAGAGAAGGCCACTGTGGAGAAGTTAAATGAATTCATTGCATTGGTCTTCACTGCAGAGGGTGTGAGGGAAATCCCCCCCCGAGCCGTTCTTTTTAGGTGACAATCTGAAGAGTTGCAGAGGGGCAGCCGTGTTAGTCTGCATACAGCAAAAACAACGAGAGTCCTGCAGCACTTCAAAGACTAACACATTTAATTTCTGCAGGCATAAGCTTTCGTGGGCTGCAACCCACTTTGTCAGATGCAAGAAACAGAAATCAGCGAGGGGGTCTATACACATCCAACATGTAACGTGCAGACATACTTACACCAACCCCCCTCGAGCTAGTGCACTAACCACAGTAGTGCAACAAGGCCAGCTGCAAGTCATGGCCTGGGCTAGCCACGCTGAGTGTGAACCTGCAGGGGCCAGATGGCTTTGTTCTTGGGGTAGGGAGCCCGTGCCAACGCTGCCTTTTTTAGCACACTAGGGGGTGTGTGTGTGTGTGTGTGTGTGTGTGTGTGAGACAAGGGGGCCTTGATCTCACTTGGGAGCTCTAGGCCCTGCTGTACTACAAGTAATGATCCTCCAGTGGAGTATGCAGGTGCAAGCAATGCCTGTCCTCCCCTGCAGTGAATCCGCTGACCCCTGAAGGGGTGTGAAGGTGGCTGGGCATAAGGCCTGCAGTGCTCACGTAACACTTGCCTCACCCTGTGGATCTCCCTCTAGGTAGTGAGAGCTGTAAATATGCCCAGGCCCTGTAGCCTTTTTTTGGGTGTATTAGTTATTTAATAGGGTTATAGGCTTGCCAATTGATCTGATCAGAAGATCATGAGGTTCTGGTCCCTGAACCAGGCTCCAGAAGAGTTTTATAGGGACCCCGGGGTGCACAACAGGAAGATTCTTAGTGATAACCAAATTTGTATAATTGTATAAGCTTTTATTAAAATAACATAAAATGATAGACAAATGACTGATATAGAGAAAATGAACAATCAAATGGATAATACAATCTTAATTTTAGAGACTCATATGGTATATCTATTTCTACGATATGCTTTGGATTAATATACTCACACCCTTCCCTGATGACCTGGTTGAGAGAGATGTCTGGTTCCTCAACTTTTGAGTAGAGGGGTGGAGTAGGCAATGCTCGAGAGCTAAGAACTATAAGACTAAGGCTAACACTACAAATAATACTAAGTATAAATGAAGAAGAAAAATTTTAACACTAACTAAAGAAACTTCAAGCAGGCGTAGCTGACAAGCGATCGCCCCAAATAGCACGATCTGCCCCTTCTTATACCCCAAGAATATGGGTCCTCCTAAGTCCAAACTTGGATTTACCACCCCCAAACTATTGGGGTACACATATTCTATAGGCTGGCAGGTTCATGCGTTATTAATGACATATCCTCATCCTTTCCAGATGGTTCCAGATAGTCTATTTATCTCACCTTTGTTATTGCTGGCCCTTTGTGGTTCTGTGGTGTACCTGTAAAGTTTTCTTGGGACGTAACCTGTGACCTGTCCCCCCCCTGTTTTGATGCCTCCTTTCTTATCTAGGGTAAAGGTTATGACTATATATATATTATCCTTTTATACATCAACACTTATATAGGCCAAAGGTACTGAATATATATATATGCTAACTGCGTAGCTGTCATACAGGATGTGGCCTGTAAGGTACCTTACAGCAAAATATATAAATTTATAACTCTATTATAATCAAACAATCATACTTAAATCTATAAGAAAAAAATATTTATCTATATAATGCAAGCAAGCAGGCTAGTCCTATGGGCTACAGCCCCCTGCTCTGGTTTGTTTCTTTTATGTTTCCCACCCCCTCGAGCTGCACACACCTACCCCTTCAAGAGGGTATAACGATGATATAACCAGCATTATAGGCTCCATTATTTTTTTTGCCGTGGACATTAGGTTTCCTTCCTGGGCAGTGTACCACACTGAGATTTTGCTCAGCCTCCCACTTCCGGCCATTCGCCCTGCCATCACCTGCAGATCCTGCACGTGTATTGGTCGCACAGCGGGAGTGCTTCCAGCATGGAGAGAGAGAAGCACACCATGGCGCTACTCTCTTCTATCTGGCTTTCTCCTGTGCTTGTTGCAGGTAGCCAGGCTGAGCCAGGAATACTTCACCTGATGTTTAATCGGCCCTGTATAAAACACTTGGTCAGACTCATACTCTCTATTAAAAGTTTCAAAGTGTATTTTAAAAAAAACAACCACCACTTGATTACATCTTCAGCTCAACTTCATCTTCATTTTTAAATGTTGGTGCAAATCCATGAATTGCTCTAAACCATCATTAAATTGTATGTTTAATTCCCTACCTAACCTATAGAAAGTAATTGGTGATTTAGGCCTTGTCTACATGGCAAAGTTGCACCAGTTTAACTAAAACCAGTTTCATGGTATTGGTGCAATACACTAGGTAGTGTGACAGGGCCAGACCGCAGGGCTATGAAAGGGTGCTGGAAGGCATGTATATTAGCCCCAGGCTCCATAAAGCCCTCTTCCCTGGGTAACCCAGCTGGGGCTAATTGAAGACAGTTGGGCCAATTAGGCCACCTGGAGCCTATCAAAGAAGCTGCCCCAGCAGTTTAAAAGCCTCCATTTCAGGCAGGCCAAGTAGGCTGAAAGGGAGTTAACAGCCAGAGGAGAGGAGGCAGAGCAAAGCGAGCAACACAGAACAAAGAGGAGTGAAGTGAAGCAAAGCGGAGCGGAGCGGAGCGGAGAGGAGCTGCCCTGCCCTGCCCTGCCGCCACTGTAGCTGCAGGGCTTGGGACTATCATCCACGGCCGCTACCATACTGAGACAGAGAGGCTCCAGCCGGGGAAGACACCACAACCCTTCACGCCGGTACGAGGGAGCAGTCTACAGGCCGGGGGGCCACGGACAGGCGGCCCAGGGAAGGTAGTAGGTCTCCAGGACTAAGCAGGGCGAGACCACTCCTTGCAGGGTCCCTGGGTCGGGGGCCCGGGGAAGAGGGCGGGACCGGGTCCCCCCCTGCACTCCCCTCCCCGCCGCACGACTGGCATAGCCGCTGAAGCGCAGGATCCACAGGCTCGGGACAGGCGCACCCTGCCACAGTAGATACACCTATTTCAGTTTAAAACATGGCTTTTTGACTGTAGTTTAAATGGATTAGAAATCAGTTTAAATTAAACTGAACTAAACCACACAGGGGTTTGCATTGGTTTAACTACATCAATAATAAAAACCTATTGAAGTTAAAATGCTGCAACTAGCCCATATAGTCAAGGCCTATAATTATTCAATATCTTGTTTGGAAACAGCATATTCATACTTTAACATGATAATTCCCCAAAGAGGTTTATAACAATTGAAAATACCCTGAAGCAGGGGTGCTGGAACAATGTGTATAGTGGGGGTGCTCAGAGCCATTGAACCAAATTGTAAACCCTGTATATGATGGCAACCACTTCAAGCCGGGGGGAGGGGAGGTTGGGTGGCAGCAGCACCCTCCGCACCCCTAGTTCCAGCACCCATGCCCTGAAATTAAGGGACTTGAAACCACAATGTGCTACCTTTATTTAAAAAGCATTTTTAAGCCTTTAAGCATGAGGGTTATGAAGGGACCAGTGGAAAGTGGGGAGGAGCCAGAATCCAACTCAAGTGCAGGGTGTAACACGATGTTGGATTTGTCGTTGGCACCATCACTTCTGCTGAACTGATCCTTGATGTACATCTTTGGAGTCCTTGATCTGGGATAGAACTGCTAGTGATCTCAATGTGATTTCTATGCAAGGTTCAAGGTCAGTATGTAGCCTAAAGAAAGGAGGAATTTATTTCTTGGGTCTTGGCAATTAAATCTCAGCGAGATATTCAGGGCATATACAAGCTAGCCCTTTAGTACATTATAATATATTTTGGTTCTACTAAACAAAACATATTTAAAGATTCAAACAGCTGCTTGGGTTTTACTCGGCAAAATGTAAACAACAGAAAGGTGGCTAACATATGCTTTGCATTTGCTTACGCATAATATGACATACAATGCCAACAGGCCTACATAGCTTACAGGCACTAAGTAAATATCTATCATTACCTTTTCAATGAAAATACTACAGCAACTGAAAGTAGCTGTCCTAATTGGTTTTCAGTTACAGTAATTATGCACGGCCTGTTACCATGCCATTCTGTACTGGGGCGGGCGGGGGAATCCCTCCTGAGATTTTGCACTAATTTTTGAGTGCAGGTTGAAGCGATTATGATGTGCAAGTTCCCTAGGAGCAGCACAATTATTTTCAGCTCCTGGTCTGTCTTTTTAGACAGCTCCTTGTTCATCTGAAATCACTTAACATATTGCACTGTACACCCAGCGGAGCCCACCCCGTAATGAATTTCACTGCAGAGATTGAAGGCTTCCAAACTCCTATTCTTACAGCCATGTAATAAAAGTGCATTTATTTTCTCATGCATTTTCTGTAATGCAGTGGAAGATGTCTCATCTGCGGCTTGCAGCAGTGTAGAAAGTACGATGCAAGATAAAGAGGTTGCTTCATCCCCTCACCTACATGGGTGTAAAATCAAGAGTAACCCCACTAAATTCAGTGGAGGCACACTAGTATAAACACAAGAAGTGAGTGGCGAATCAAGCCCATATTTCACATCTCCCCCTACGTATCTGTATAGTTAACCTCCTTTTGCACCTTCCCATTCTGACTCCTGAAGGCTCAAAAACAGTGGAAATTGTGCCATTTCCTGGCAAGAGGATATGGTTATGACAGACACAGACTGCCATTTTATCAGGACAGAAGAAGGCCAGAATTCAGCCCTCTGCGTGTAAAATGAAAGCACTGGATGAGCTATAGATTCATTTTTGTATGCCAAACTTTGAACAGCCAAGTTTGAGTATTTTGGCTAAAGTCTCGAGATCAACTTAAATATTTCACTTTTTATCTTCTCCACTTCATGAGTTTCTAGGGCTTTTCATCATGTCTCAGTTTCCTTTGTCTGAGCGTGCTGTGCAGTGTGTTTGCTCAGCCAATTTTCATGACCACTAGTGGAATTTAGGCTGCTGCATATCCGCGCAACCGACTAGATATTTTTTTCTTAGCATTCCCCTGTGTGATGGATTGGTTTAAAGAACCTTCAATATTCTTTCTGCAACCCCACAAACTGCATAATTGATTTGGAAAATGATCTATATCAGGGAGCGGCATGAGTTTACTGGCAATCCATAGCCTTTTCCTGCAGACTATAGCAACATTGATTTCTCATTCTCTTGAGACAAACATTGGACATTCCTTAAAGGACATTTTAAGAAAGCTTCTCTTTGTGTTAAATGAAGTATGAGCGTCTGCCCCAAATACATTTTTCTTGCTAAACTTAGGCATCGTGAGTGAAAGCAATGGATTATGTTTTGTAAATTACCCAAAGTGCAATATTACTACAGGATTTCTACATTTTTTGTTTTCCTTTATCCTTGGGGATAAAATTCCTCAGCAACTGGAGTCCAATACCTGAGATAGCAGACCGAAGCCAGAAACAAAGGAATAGATTCCTTTAAAGAAGCTGGTGAACACAGAGATATTTTTCATCATAACAGTAATTCAAAGGAACCTGTGAGCTTATACGTTTTCAGTTACCACATTGTGGAGAGTTCACTCAATCGGTTAGCTTGTGGTGGAAGATAGAGTGAGCTATGCTGAGTCAGAACACTTCTGGAAAGAAGTGAGTTTGGAAATGATGGTCTGCTGGGAGACAGTGTGATTGATATTGTCATTTAACATAAAGTAAGAACCAGCACAGAAAATAGAAGGGGGAAAAAAAAAGACACAGTGGGTCTTCAGTGAGAGCAAAGCTGTACAGGGAACTACATCGGTCTTATCTCCTTTGTCAAGGGATTCTGCCTGTTACCTGTGTAGCTATGATAGGACTGTCAACATGCAACTAAGAATCAGCTGCTATGGTGGATGTGGCAAATTCTGTATAAAATTGAAAACTTTTGTAATAAAGAAAAATGCTTTTATAAGAACGTGGCTATACTTGGAAAATGGATCTTGTTGGTAAGTTGTGATCCATTAATTTTAATTTGGATGCAGATCTTATTTGTATGAAGTATGCTGGTTCATTGACTTGTAGCTAAATAAAGAGACAGAGGACAAGAGCCTCAGCTGGTGTAAATTAGCACTTTTCTATTGACTTCCCTGATTTACATTGGCATTTTTTTTAAATTGAAGAAGCTCTAAATCATACAAGATCCAGAAAAGCCTTGGGTAAAATTCTCAAAAAAGACCAAGTGACTATATAGCCTAAGTCCCATTTTCAAAAGCGAATTATGCACTTAAGGCCCAGATTTTTAAAGGTATTTAGGTACCTAAGTTTCAGTTCGTTTTTGATTGATTTTGTCTACGCTAGGAAAATCAGAAACCAAAATTACCAATAATGCACATCCACTGATAGACGCTACAGTTTGATGACAACAAAGTTGTTTTTTTTCTTGTTTTGTTTTGTTTTTTTACAGTTGTGCTGTCTGATGAGTAAGGTCAGGCAACATACTGGTAATAACACCTAATAACTAACAACTCTATCTATGCTATAGATTCCACCATTGCTACCACCGGGAAGCGGCACCAAGGGAGAATTTTTTGGATTTGTTAGGGTAAATTGTGCATGCATTCCCTTTGGAACATCTATGAACTGTTCCACTGAATTTAATAGGGCTATAGCTAGTGCTAACTGCACACAAGAGGATGGTAATTTACATTGGATTCCATTCTTTTTTCTTCTTCAGTCTTTTACCTGTTATAAGGTCTAACAGGTTAGGGAGACAAAGTGGAAGGGAAACCTTGTTATTCTATATTATTTGTTTCAGTAGCAACAACAATGTACTAGACATCCAGGCATCCCAAGTGACTAGATGCCCTATACACAAACCATGTGGATTGTTAGAACATGGTAATAGCAGGATTGTTGCTCTTGCTATTACAAACTAGTTTATCAACAACATTCCTGTCAACACACCGAGCAGCCACGATATGGAGCCGCTGGCCTTCCAGAAGACCACGTACATTTTAAAGTAGGGGCCCTACCTTGGAAGCTTCCACAGCTTCATTAAAAAAGGACTTTCAGATTCAGGGCCACCTTTCATGTTTTCCATAATTGTTCCTGCATTGTTTGCCATTTATCCAAGACAGCGGACTTTGTGTCTCAACTTTGCCCTTTTCCGTATCAACATCATTCCCTATTTGATCCTGCAGCAAAGTCACAGAAAAACAACAGGCTCGCCTCCAGGATTATGGGGACTTCACTACAGTATCAAGCAGGAAAAGAGAACGGTTAGAAGGGAGCTTTTATTTAAACACAAACACACGACCCTGAAATAATTACAGAGACAATCCGGCAAGTTATAAGCAAAGGCAGCTGCTTTCTGTTTGAATGACTGCTCCTCCCCGAGGTCCCAGTGCAGCAAGCTGCTCTGCAATGGCAGATCCCTACATCTGTGCAGAATCTCTTTTGGGCTACGCCACAATGCAGGAGCCAGCGTGGGGGCCCAAATTTGCTCCACTGGGCTAGTCTGTCTGTAAAATTTAATTAAGTCCAGCTCTCATGAATATTACAAATTGTCCTTAAAACGGAGACCCTGTGAATTTGATAATTAAAAGTCAGCATTTTATTTTGAAGAAAAAACAATGAATAGCCAACAGGCTGAGGTCAGTGGTGTAAATTGGCCTTAATATTGCTGTTGGTCAGAGAGAGGATCTTAGGAAACCCACAAGTTGTACTGGGGCGTATTTATTCCTTCCTTACATCTCCTATGTGAGTTACAGGCACTGATTATTAAAAGGCCAGTTGCTAGACTATTACAATTTTTCCTACTTTCTATCTGGAAAAAAACAACACTTGGAGTCACTGAGGAGATTTAGCCCAATAACATATACAGCGTGTACTGGTGAAAACAGGACATTTGTACCATTATAAACAGAAAGTTATGGCATTCCAGTCCACGCAATGCTCTTCTTACTTACTGCACACTCTTAAAGGGAATGGTCTGTAAAGTTTAAAGGAGCCGGAGTGGCATTGTTTACTGGAAAGGAAGACACAATACAGTACAGTGGGGTAGGAACCGTCTTTTTGTGCTGTTCGTGAATTGCCTAGCACAATGGCGTCCTGGTCCACGACCGGGACTCCAAGGCGCTACCACAATACAAATAAATAAATAATAGACAATTAGTTAATGCAGGACACACTGAGAAACCTCAGAACTCTGGCCTTACAATATCATAGCAACCAACGAGAGAAAGAGTTTCAAATGAAGGAAGATTTGGATCTCGTTGCCATGGGATGTTGTGAAGGTCAAAAGTATAACTGGGTTAGAAAAAAAATTAGGTACGTTCATGAATGATAGGTCCATTCAATGGCTATTAGCCAAGATGGTCAGGGACACAACCCCATGCTTCAGGTGTCCCTAAACCTCTGACTGACAATGGCCAGTGCCAGGTTCTTCAGAGGGAACGAACAGAACAGGACAATTTTGAGTGACCCATTCCCTGTTGTCCAGGCCAAGATTCTGGCAGAGAGAGGATACTGGCCTAGATGAGCCATTGGTCTGATCCAGTATGGCCGTTCTTAAGATTTCAAATTGAAGAAATACTTGGAAGCCACTGAAATAATTGTACATACCTGTGTGCTGAAAATGATACAACTGTGACCATTTAATATACTAGGCACATCATACAAAATCAAGAGCACAACACTAGATAAGTAAGAAACAAGTAAGTAGAGGGTATTTAACTTGAAAATGCCTGTGGGCTAGGTGTATGAAACATTAGCATCAAAAAGACATCTAAAATATGAGGAACTGGTTTGTGTCAGAATGTGAATTATTTATGTGTTAGATGAACTTTCTTTATTGCACACATGTGAATTAAACGGGTTTTAACTGTTATTTAACTACTCTGCTTAAAATCAGCCTACACCTACACTTGTATTATCCATCTTTTTTATGATTCACAGATGTCAGCAGTCCTTCTTCAAGCATCAGTGCACCACACCTACTATGTGCGGAAGCCACTAAAATGACAGATTCAACACCTCAGCCCTTGTGGATTTCATAACAAAATAGATGAAAAACAATGAAAAAATGGATGGCGCGGATGGTTGTACAGGGCAGGAAAAAGAAGACTGGGAAAGAAGTAATGTTCTTACTAATGAAACTGCTGAATCGCCACTATGCTCACTGAAGAGCAATGAAGCACTGAAGATGCTACTATAAGAAATTCTGTTTCTTTTTATTATCGCTGCTGGAATTTTCTATTTAACTTAGTTGAGGCCTGTATTATTTTTAGCCTTGTACCTTCAAGTGGAACTTTCAGAGTCCCATCCTTCACGTCACTGAAGTTAAAAGCAAAACTTGCATTTACTTCAATGACAGCAGGATTGGGCCTCTGAAGTAAATCATAGAATCATAGATCAGAGTTGGAAGGGACCTCACAAGGTCATTTAGTACAATCCCTGCTCAAAGCAGGACCAACCCCAACTAAATCATCCCAGCCAGGGCTTTGTCAAGCTGCACTTTAAAAGCCTCTAAGGATGGAGATACCACCACCTCCCTAGGTAACCCGTTCCAGTGGTTCACCACCTTCCTAGGAAAAAACGTTTTTTCTAATATCCAACCAAGACCTCCCCCACTGCAACTTGAGACCATTGCTCCTAGTTCTGTCATCTACTACCATTGAGAAAAGCCCAGCTCCATCCTCCCTGGAACCTCCTTCAGGTACTTAAAGGCTGCTATCAAATCCCCCCTCACTCTTCTCTTCTGCAGACTAAACAAGCCTAGTTCCCTGAGCTTCTCCTCATAAGTCATGTGCTCCAGCTTCCTAATAATTTGTGTCGCCCTCTGCGGGACTCTTTCCAATTTGTCCACATCCTCTCTGTAGTGAGGGACCCAAAACTGGACATAGTACTCCAAATGTGGCCTCACCAGTGCTGAATAGAGGGGAATAATCATTTCCCTTGATCTGCTGGCAGTGCTCCTACTAATGCAGCCCAATATTAGCCTTCTTGGCAATAAGGGCACGCTGTTGACTCATATCCAGCTTCTTGTCCACTGTTACCCACAGATCCTTTTCTGCAGAACTGTTGCCTAGCCAGTCGGTCCCCAGTCTGTAGCTGTGCATGGGATTCTTCCATCCTAAGTGGAGGACTCCACACTTGTCCTTGTTGAACCTCATCAGATTTCTTTTGGCCCAATCCTCCAATTTCTCTAGGTCACTCTGTATCCTATCCCTGCCCTCCAGTGTATCTACCACTCCCCCTAGCTTAGTGTCATCTGCAAACTTCCTGAGGGTGCAATCCACCCCATCCTTCAGATCATTAATGAAGATATTGACAAAACTGGCCACAGGATTGACTCCTGGGGCACTCCAATTGTACCAGCTGCCAACTAGACAGCGAGATAAACAGCAGAGGGACAAGTACAGCAATGTATTGAATTCAGTGGGAGTCAGGCATATAGGATGCTTTCAGGGTTACAACTTTTATATGATGTTGTTTAAACTGGTATTTGTATGATGAACAACACTGCAGTGAGAAGTAGTTATGATAAAAATTGCAAGGACTATCAATCCACCAGCCTCACAAGTCAAGACTTAGGGTTATTCCCAGATGAAGCTAAGAAAAAATGTCTCTCTTGAATAATATTGCATAGTGAGCTGCATCCGTTTTAAAGCTTTCCTAAAGTGTATCTAATATTGGCCACTGTAAAAAACACCACCAGACTAGCTAGGTGTTCACCCACACCTCCATCTCATCTCTCCATCTTGGGTCCTGAGGCATCTCCATGTGCACCCACCATAGCTCTTTGCAACACACCTCACCAGGAGAGGACATCAATATTTGACTGAGATTGAAAGAGGGAAGAGGGGCTTAGCCTCCAAAGACTCCTTGTGCCTTTGCTTAGGGATTGAAAGACTGCTCGCTTTGAAAGTGCTGCCTGTGAAACACCTGCACAGCAGCAATCTTAGAAACAAGATTAAAAAGAGCTAGAAAATTAGATTAAAATAGAAGAAATGGTTGGCAAATTTGAAACATCTCAGGTTTAGCTTGATTACAGAGAAGCAAGGAAAATCTTCCTCATGAGAAAGCAGTTCTCTTCTCCATCCTCCCCTGGTCAGCACAACAGCCTTGTGCTGCTGTGTGCACAGAGATCTTTCTCTTGCTCCCCCCCTGGACCCTCTTATTAGCCCCCTCAATCGAAGACAGTATCCTTGGTTTTCCAGGATAGCTCTCTGAGGATCAAACACACAACAGAGGTTAGTGCTTTCTCCAGGAGATCGTGTTTCTACTTGCAGTTGTATGCAAACTGTATTGGTTCATAAACCATTGGTTAATAAACTGCTGTGAAGTGAATGGCTGGAACAGCAAGCTCATGTACCACTGATGGTACACATACCACAGTTTGGGAACCAAGGAAGGATGAAGGTCTTTTGATGATGATTAAGCTTTCAGATACCTAACTATCAAGCTCAGGTACAGTCTTTCACAAAACATTTGGCCTGGTTATATTCAATTTACATAGGCCTCTTAAAATTTTTTCTAATCAATTTTTCCTTGTCTTGAACTATAAATTATTGACATACACCAGACACTTACAGACCACTGGTGTAGACTGGTACAGTAAATTTATGTTCTAAGATACCTTCGCCTATAGTTCCCGGGATTTCATTGTTTTCAAATTACTGTTACTATATGTAGGTAGATTTAGAGCTTTGCAATATTTTGTCTTAGCGTGAGTGCTTCTCTGGTCTATTACTTTTGTGTCTCAGTGGTTAAATGCAATTGTGATTTTTTCCCCCTAAGTATTATGGCAAATATAAGACACATAAGGGGCTCACGGAAATCTTTTCAACCTCTTCTTCAGTAAGTGAACATCATTTTATTTTATTTTCAAAGAGCTCACGAAATCAGAAGAATGATTATATTTTGTTTTTCTCTAATGCTAGGAGATGAGCATGGAATTATTTTTACCCACATTTTTTCTCCATCACTGATTTTCTCAAGTTAATTTCTCAGCTTTCATCTGGATATAAGAAGAATACATGCCTCTTGTACCTGAAAGTACTTAAAAATCTGCTTGCTTCTACTCCTGGATGAGTGTCTGGCCTACTATTGACCACTAGCTGAATAGGTCAGGGTGGCAGAGGATGTTACGGATGATGCTCTATACAAATCTGAGAAAGAAAAACGAGCAAACACTCTGCAGAGTCTTTTTATGATTGACCTAAAATTCTCCCTTAATTTGTTATATTGAGGTGTCTGTATTTGTTAGTGCTGCAAAAGATATGGAAAAAAGGTGGAGATTAACCCTAATGGAAGCCTTTCTATTTATTTCAGCAGGCTCTGGATCTGGCACTAAGTGCACTCCTGTGGTGTTAACTATACTTTAATGACTGTACAGGGCAAACACATTTAACTTGCCATATTACATACGCTAACATAGGCTAATCCTAATCTTCTAAGAGCCTGAGGAAGAGCTGGGGATGATAGCCTCTGTGTAAGTGGAGTGATAGGTAAATATTCCAGTGAGAAGACTGGAATTCTGAGCATGGGAGTTAGAACGCACATGGGAGGCTGCTGAGTCTGCAGAAGGTTATGGTTACAAAGGATAGTGAGGGGTGTAAGAGAGGAAAACACAGAAGAAGGGAATAAGAGCAAGAAAGATTTTTCCTATTTCCCCCTGCTCCAGCAGCGGTAGGATTTCTGGAAACTTCACTTCCCTCTTTTCCTCCTGTTCTTCTGGCCAATTGCTCATGTTGCTGTATAGGTCTATTTTTTCTATGTTTTTCTATGTTTTTGGTCTATTTAATATTTTTGCAATGTTTGCAGATCAACCAATATATTGAAATAAACATTTTCTCCAGGTCAGAATGTATTTGTATAAGATCAGGAGACTACATTTTTGTTGTATTTGTATTAAGTTGTAGATGCTGAATATTAATTTTTTGACTACTGAATGCTACCAGCAATCTGCTGACAGCCATCTGTTTGGATCTAACCTTTGCCTTCGGTTTAGCTTCGTAGAAAACAAACTTGACAGAAACCATTCTTGGCAGTTAAAATGAAAAAACTAACAGTGAAAGGGTTTCTACCAGCTTAGGCTTTAAAATGCCTATCTACTCCTTCAATTTATTTTTCTATTTAAAATGCTCTGAAATGAAATACCATTTACATCTCATTTTAGATGTACATAGGGTCATATTGTAAATAGTTTTACACCTCATTGTAGATGTAAATGTATTGTAAAAGGTATTAGCTATTTGTGTGCTAAGGGCTCAAACCAGAGTTTATTTGAAAAGTCCTCGAGATTCTTTTCCTTGACTGCAATTGGCTTTGAATATGTGTGTATGAAAACATGCATGTGCTTTATTATTCTATTATAGTACTGTGCAGAAGTCAGTCATTCTATTAATGAGAAATTACTTCTGCTCAGACTCATCAGAACAGGCATCTAGGTCTAATTTTGAAATGTTTATATTAGGATTATCATGTTAGGTATCCATAGTTTGCTATCTTAGTATTGGTTTATTAACTGATACTTTTTTTTTTTTTTTTTTTTTTTTTTTAAGAAAAGAAGCTGAGAAAATCAGCACATAATATGAGAAACCATCCAAGAAGTCTGAGTCTTGGTTAGAGTTGGTCAGAAAATGGTGTTTATTTAATAAATTTATTAACTTTTTGTTGAAAAAATGAATACCAACATTTTCTATTCTTTAAATGAAATCAGATACTTTTCAGGAAAAGTTTTTACTTAGCTGAAAACACGATTTTCAACGAGCCCTAACATTGGTTTTCCAAATTCAAAACCAGGGGCAATTCAGCTTCTATACTTTACATTATCCCCTCAGGTAATAGGTTTTGATTCTCACTCATCTTTCTCTGAGATTTTATCTGAATGAGGCTGCAGAGCAGCTATCATTGAAGGGCATAGCAGCTATCATGATAGTATCAGAGCATCTTCCATAAAAAGTGAACACGAAAAACATTTCTCTTCCAGCCATGTCAGCATGTTCAAGCTTAATGTTATCATTGGAATATAAAAGGCAAAAGTGTAAAGACAGTTGAGAATTGGGGGTTTTTTTGCAATAAAACTAAGCTGAAGAGGGGAGCTTCCATGCAAAAGACCTATGTCAAGAATGTTAGAGTTGCAGGCTAAGCACTCAACATTCAAGAAACATCAAAGATAAGATTGCCTTCACCAGCCACACCTGTTCTCTTGTGCATGAACATTATGACCCAATGCTAAGTGATGTGGTCAAACCCTATTTCTTAGACAAACACAATGTAAGATCTTATAACAACAAATGTTGCTACAATTGATCAAATCACCATCTGCTTGCAGATATTTGTGAGCAACATAAGAGGATAATTGAAGTATTCTCTTGGCTCTGTAAGTACCCTAGCATTCTGAGGTACTCGGAGAGACAAATTGTTCATGGATCTAGAAGAACCATAATGATGTTTTATGGGCATGTCCTTAAGAAGGCCAGATTTGATTATCTGGCCTTTCCTAATTATGGGCTAACAGAGCAACATAAATCTCCCTATAGCACTGTGACACACTGAATCCCCATGTGCACCCTTATGGTTTGATTTTGTATCTTTCATGTTCATCCTTATAGTGTAATTGTGTAGTGTTTAATGCAAAGTATGTCACGTAAGATGTTTTTGGAATGCTCATGGCACACTGAACATTATCGTTATAGTAATATGTTTGTTGCAATGTCACGTGTATGGGTATGAGGCTTCGCTATGTAATATTCCCAAATGTGTGTCTCATGGCTTGAGCCAGATCTAGACAAAACACTACAGAGCTGAGGGTAGTTCATGCCTCACTAAGGCATGCATAAAACAAACGAGCTCTTCCAGGAACAATGGACTAGCCTAAGCATCGATAATGGAATACTCATTGACTCTAATGGAGTGGGCCATACACGGACACTGTTCGTCACCTACCCTGAAGAGGGGGGCAAATGAACGTTGAAAAGGGGAGGCATTTTTTTGCTGTTCACTATCTTTTCCATCCCAACTACAAACAACATCAAGGAACTGAAGCGTTGATCACAGGGGGAGGCCCTGGTTGGAGGCAGCCCAGTCAGCCTGTGATGAAAATCATCTAAGACTGTAAGGTTTCTGAAAATGTTAAGAGTAGTTTAGAATGTGATTTGCTTTTTATTTACTTTTGATCAAATCTGACTTGCTTTCCTCTGACTTATAATCACTTAAAATCTTTCTGTACTTAATAAATGTGTTTCTTTGTTTTATCTAAAGTAATGTATGTGGTTTCCATGTGTGTGGAGACTTCATTTAAAGTGACAAAGCTGGTGCACATCAATTTCTTTGATAAATTGACAAACTAATTATGAACTTGCAGTGTTCAGTGGCCAGCACTGAACAGTGTAAGATGGAGGTTCCTAGGGTTGCATCTGGGACTGAGGGAATTGACTGGGGTCATACTATTGCATAATCCTGTGAGTGGCTGGCTAGAGGCACTCACTCACTGAGTTAGAGGCAACTTGCTTTCTGGTGGCTGTGTGTGCGCTGCCCAGGATTGGGGGTTCTCACGGCAAAGCAGGGCAAGACAGGCCCCAGGATTGGGGATGACACAGCAATTCACCCGTCCAGATTGGAGAGGGGAACGTCACAAGCAGTACTACCTCCATTCCGTCTTGTGTCATTCTACTTAAGTATTTTGATGATATGAGGGAGAGATGGCTACTGTGTCCTTCAGTGGTCTCACTCAGATTCCTCTGGCTTTAATTAAATTGTTCGTGTTTCATTACTTTCACTTTAGATGAGTTTTCTGTGCAAACAATTGGGGGATTTTCAATGTTAACAGGAGACTGTGCTCAACCATCTGCTCTTTGGATTTGTGGTCTTTCTTTGCTGTTGAAGAGCTGATGTGTTCGTAGTCCAGTAATTACTAATACCTAACTTGTTCATTTCTTTCTTTTGAATGCTAGGCTTCTTTTCATCACTGACCAGCAGTTGTGAAATGGACTATGGACAAAAATAACCACCTTTCCATAGACCATCAAAACTTTCATCAGATATAAATCCTTTTTTTGGTCCAAGTTCACTGAGAAGGTGATAATTCCAGCAACTTCTCTTGTTGCTGAAAGTATTGATAAATTGGAGAGGGTTCAGAGAAGAGCCACATGAATGATTAAAGGATTGGAAAAATATGCCTTATAGTGACACTCAAGGAACGCTATCTGTTTAACTTAACAAGGAGAAGCTTAAGGAGTGAATTGATTACAGTCTGTAAATAGCTACATGGGGAACAGAAATTTGATAACAGAGGGCTTTTCAATCTAGCAGACAAAAAGTCTGACAAGATTTAATGGTTGGAAGTTGAAACTAGACAAATTCTGACTAAAAATAAGGGGTAAATTTTTAATAGTGAGTGTAGTTAATCATTGAAACAACTTACAAGGTTTGTGGTGGATTCACCATCACTGGTAATTATTAAATCAAGATTGAAAGATTTTCAAAAATAACTGCTATAGATGAATCAAGCATCAATTCAGGGAAGTTCTGTGGTCTGAGTTACGCAGAGATCAAACTAGATGATCACTATGATCCCTTCTGGCCTTATAATTAGGGGTCTACTTAAATCGTGGAAAAGTCACACCAACCCATGAAAAACGTGTGATTTCTCTGTAGTGTTCCTCAAACTGGGGCCCCCAACCCAAGAGGAGGCCACAAGCCTATTAGAGGGTTGTGGTATTGCCACCCTTACTTCTGTGCTGCTGCTGGCAGCAGCACTGCCTTCAGAGCTGGGCGCCAGTCCAGTAGCCACTACTGTCAGTTCCACCTTCAGAGCTGTGTGGCCAGACACCAGGTTTCCACAGGATAGAGAGATTTTATAGTCTGTGACATGATTTTCATGGCTGTGAATTTGGTCGACCCCTACTTATAGTCTATGAATCTATTAACTTTGTGAATGGTAGAGGCATCTCTTCATGCAGCAGTGCAGAGTGGATCATGGAAAGCCACCTCTTCCCACCAGTGACTCCCTCTTTTTCCCCATGAGTCCTGTCCCATGCTATGGGCTGGCTGTGAAGGAACAGCCTTCAAACAAATGAAGGAGAGTGTACGCTAACTGAGTACTGAGTATACTGAGTTACTGAGTATAGGAGAAGGGACAAATAAAATGCTAAATGTAATTCAGAAGACCAAGCAAGACATACTAGACACAGTTCCTAACTGCAACATCATTTTGTCTGGAATGAACAAAACAAACGTTTGGATCTATATGGAGATGCTGCCTTAAAGTTGCAAACTGAGTTCTTCTACCAGTTAAGGGGCTATATGCCAGGCGATGAACTTATGGTAAACTCTAATAGGAGATGCATTACCTGGAAAAGAGAATCTTTAGGTGCTTTACTGACAAATCTTGAAACCCTCTCTCTGTTACTACTAAGTACTAAAAAGGTACTGGATACTATTAAAAGATATGATAAACTATTTACTAGCATTATGAACACTAGCCTGGGCTGCTGCTTTTTTTGTTTGTTTTAGTTTTCTACAAAGACTTCTTTTATTCAGAATTATTCAAGACTGTTTTTACATATTCAACTAGCTTTATAACTAGCTATTTTTACACATCTTATCTGGGGATTCCTCTTCTCACAGACAATCAGGTTTGCACATCAGTTACATGAACTGATAGCAGCTTTCACATATTTCCCAATTATAAACGCACAATATTTCTAAAAACCCAAGACTCTCCCTGATAAAATAGCCTGGAATGACCCAGCTGAAGAGAACGATTTTTTTAGGACTTATGGTCTCACAACAACACATATTGTTCACTTTAATAAGTTTCATGGCAAGTGAAATCCCTTTTGTAAGATATAGCTGAATGTCCTATTATATTCCCCAGGCAAGACTAATTTTTGAGAATTTGATTGGCTTTTTCCAAGACAATTACACATTGATCAGTTTGCATCACTAGGTCCTTGTGCCAAGGCATTAATAAGAAGCTTCACTGTGGCTGTGCTTTGATGAATTGCTTGAACAAAAGACCTGTTTTCTAAATATCTGTTTCACATAGATAGAACACAGGGTTTTAAATCTGGGTCATGAGCTGGTGACCAATATGGCTGAAGGGACCACTTCATAGTTCTCATTCCCAATACTGCTGCACAAGGCTTGATTCACCCTTGGCTTTCACCATTTATAGTTGTGCAATGTGAGTACAGAGTCGCTGTACCAAATCAGAGAGACAGCATTTTACAATCACTTTGCACAGGTGTAAATGACTAGAGAAGATTCAAGGCAATAGAGAATGTGGCTCACAGCACACAACTCATTTAATGCAATAAAATCCACACACCCACATACCAGGAATTCTGCCTACATCAAAATCTTTCTAAAAAAGACTAAACCTGTCACTCTCCTTTTCATGAGTTTTTATAATGAATTAATACCCATTAATAATAGCCATTTTCCTTCTGTCTCTGGGATAATAAGTAGAGTGGGATACAGCCAGACACTTTGGAGTTTGTTTATGTAATATTGGTATACTATAGGAATAATAAGTATGAATAATAATAAGAAAGAAATAAGAAAGAAATAAGAAAAAATGTATTTTTCATTTTGCATGTGGGCGGACGAACAGTGAAAGGGAAAAAAATTACTGTGCAGTTTTCACACCTCGAATTATTCTTTACTGTAATTAACACCCAACAGACTTCATTATAGACACATCACTGCCACAGGAAACATGACTCCAAAGACCTTGTGGCTCAGATTCTTGCTACATCCAGTTTCTATTGGACAGACACCATGGTGCTGCTCAAAACTCCATCAGCTACAACTGTCCCCTGTCCCCCAGCCTGGAATAGCCAGAGCACCTTCCCACTGACAATGCAGAGGATGTGAGGGAAAGGCACAGAATTGGCAAAACTGGTTCTGAATTTATGGCTTGCTCTTCAACACCAGGCAGTACCTACAGGATCTAGTCCTATTTGTAGTCAGATCAATCAGAGGTAGCCATATTTCCCACACTACATGCATGGCTGTACTGGGTAAACAGGATAGCATAGCATAGCTTTCAGAGCAGAACACAAGGCTAGACTATTACAAAATGAAATTAATATTTGATTATTTCGTACAGAAGCCTTAATCCTTTCTGATGGCCATTCCATTGTCCATTTCAAACTACAAATTTAAAGCAAACACGTTTTTCAGATGAACACCTTGGACACTCTAAGGAAAACAATCTTCCTCTGTAATAGACAAGGTTAACTCTAGGTTTCTCTATCCCTTGCCTGGCTTGGATACCAAAGACACTGACATTTGTGGAGGCAGACGGTTCTTATCTGCACATTTCAATCAATACAAGCCAGAGTTGTGCTCTACTGTTTTCCTATCAAGGTTTGTAAGAGGTGCAAGGGGCATATGTGTGTGGGTGGACAGAGGGGAGGGGTGGGAGTGAAAAAGAAGCTGAGAAGGCCTGAAATTCAGCAGCCTTTTTCCCCATATAGTTTTTATTTATTGAAGTTCTGGAAGTTACATTCATAAATGTACTTCCCATTTCTATTTCATAGTTAGAGCATACAACATTACCCAGCAGCAATATGTATGATAGAATATATTAATCTTTCCGAATAATGCTAGTTATCTAACATCACAAATAATAAAAGAAAAAATAGAAAAAATAATGCAACTCAATGCAATGAAACACTTAAACAGCCTTTAGTTCAATTCCACCAAGTATCAAAATGTTAACGTATTGTAAAATGTTCACCGCAAAACAATTACAATCACCATAATATGGTTTATATACTACTGGGTTTTGAAAAGTAAAGGTTATGTTTTGATTGTCGGTTTCATAGGTGCATGAGGTGGGGAGGGTGCAAGGAGTCTTTGCCCTGCTTGCACCCCCACTTAGGGTCTCAGTGCTTGCGTTCATCTGAATGCAAGGAGTGCTTTGGGATAATCTTGTTAGTGTGGCTTGCCACCCCAAATGGGGCAGGAGAAGGCCTGGCCAGGGTCCCAGCTCTCATTTTGTACCATGCCAGCAGAGCTGACTGATTGCAGAGTGGAGAACATGCTGCATCCCTTAAGCCTCATTGTCCCTTCCGAGTTGGGGCCAAAGGGAATAAATGCTTGAGTACCCCTCCACATATCTGGACTGTGGATTGGTCTACTCAGTTTTTCTGAACCAGTGTAGATATATTAAGGTAGAAGCTTGGGGGAAAACCCCTAAGCATAGATGCATTCCATTGGAATAAAAAGCACAAGCCAATACAGAACATTTACAGTAAGGGTTCCCACCAGTGCAGGTACATCACTCTATATTATACCGGTGCACAAACCCACAGTCTAGACAAGCCGTAGGACTCACTAACATAGTCTAATTAAGTTAATACTACCTTGGAGATCTTTTATACAGGTTTCTGTTAGTCTCTTCATGTTACCTATAGTTAAGAACACCTTAAAGGACAGAATTTGCTTAGGGAAATAGCTACCATGTTTTATTAACCTAATAGCAAACCAAAGACTTTTATAACTAGAACAAAGTTTTTGTATTAAAATCTCAAGTATACATTTAACATATTCCATGTGGATGAATTCATTACTTCAGCTAGGTGTTTGGGGGTTTTTTTGGGGTGGAAAATGAATGCAGTGTATTTTAACTGCAGCAAATGTCATAAAACATCTTTAAAAATCCCATTTCCTTTATGGCATGGTGTTGAAGAGAAGAGTAATCAGATGCAAACTTTCAAGTAATGAGCGTATGCTATTAATTTCCCCATGAATAATGCAACTCTTGTCGCCAATATACTTTGGTCTTCCTCTCTGCCTACAGCAGTTATGTTTCAACTTTGAAATCCATGAATGTAATGCCCCCTATTAATTATTCCATCACTTAATTAAACTAATCATCTACCAATTCAAGTGTTATTGCCATTGTTTTCTGTTCGAGAAGCAGATAATTTTTAATAGTCTTCTGAACAGAGGAAATTTTAACAAGCATTAAAAAAAGGATTAAAAATGTTTGAAAAATTAAATTTTGTTTAGCTTCTTAGAAATTTATTTTCATTATCCTTTTGAGTGAAGGAGTGTTTAAGACAACAGGAAGGTTTAAGATAATAGAACGGCATGGGCTACTGAAAATGGGTCACGTTCCTAGATCCCACCATGACTAGACACTTTATTATGGAGGTGTCAGTAGCATTCTCATGTTGAAGATCATGTTAAGATATGCATTAACAGACCAAGATTGTCAAAATGGGGAGCCAAGTGTTAGGTTCCTAAGCCCACATTTAACCACTTAAGTCAATATTATTTACACCCCTCCCCTCCTTATTTGGAGCATGGTGAGATATAATATGGATACATGATATGTGAATGATAGGTATGCCTGTATTTGTGGTGATATATGCATCTTTATTAGTCCATGTATACCTGTGGAAACCTCCCATCCAATCTGCAGACAAATTTAGTAGTTAAAATGTAGTGATGGGTGAGGTAATGAAACAAAATATTTATAAATATAGGACCAGACTCTCATCTGATTTAAATCAGACTTCAGTGAAGCCATGTCACAATTTACACCAGTGAGGATCTGGCCCTTAAAATTTGCCATAAACAAAGAATGTAAAAATTAGATATGATTAGATTTTGGCCATGATTTTTAAAAACATTTCCTTTTTTAATAGGAAATAAATAGAAATAAATTTAGAAAACTTCCAGGTTCCGATTCGGGTAAAGCATTTAAGCATGTATTGGATTTGAAGCATGTATTTGAAGCCAATGGGTCTTAAGCACATGCTTAGTCCTTTGCTGAAAAAAGCTGTGGGGACAGTTGGTGTAAATCAGTATTGCTATCACTGACCTCAATGTTGCTTAAAGTCATATCGACACATTTACATCCGCTGAGGTTCGTGCCCTTCTTATTTTTTGTGTTGCTGCTGAAAAACATGTTTGGCTGGAGACTGTCTGAAGTACCCTCTGACTCTGGTGCCAAGCCTTGCTCTCTGATCTGGACAGTGACATGTAGCTGATTGATAATGCTTTGTCCCCCCTTTCATATGTTACGGCATATTGGGTCAGCGTTGCAGAATTTCAGCCTATGCCAGATTCCCATCCCACCTCTGTGTGTGTTCACTTATTTATTTTGCTGTCTCACTGCCGTGACTCTTCCTTGCTTACAGCTCTGTAAAAGCATACTGCTGTGTAAACTACCAAGTCAACGCAATACTTATTGTGTTTAGAATGTTTCCTTGAATGCATTTCTCAATTATGCTGCCAAGAGGCATAGAGCCACCACTGCCAATCACGCAGCTAGACCAACAAAATAGTAGAGATGAACCTAAATGTAATCAAATACAGTATTCTAAGACTTCACAAACACTGAGATGGTTGTTTTAAAATATAGGCTAATGTAATAATATAATGAATTACTTCTTATGAATATTAAAAAGGTTCTGTAGTATTGCAATATGCCATCACTCTACCTACTGATCTTCCAGTAAAGTATGAACACACTTCCAATCAGCCACTTAGGAACACAAAAAGGATGAGATTCTACCATATTAATTCATAAAAGACATACCAGGTACCACTGAAATTAATAGAACTACTCATGTGAGTTAGCACTGTAGGTGAAATTTATTTTCCTTCAAAGTGACCTGTGTCCCACTGTTTTGAGGGCTTAAATGGGATTTATGTGGTGCATGTTAAAAGCTGATGTAAAGAGCTTAACAAATGAAGTCATTTACAGCCCGTCTACTGGCACATTATGTATTAACTATCTACATTCAGCTCTTCTGCAGAGCAGTCTTGTTACAGTGAACAGGGCTTATATCCTCATACACAAAGGTAAGTTTCACCCTATTTGTGTATTGCAGAATCAGTCCCTAAACATCAGCTCAAAATACCTTCGTAATAACATGAAAAGGTAATGTAATTGTTCAGGGTGGATTTAAGTGCATTTTTCTCTTTATCATGTCTTGCTTCTAAGTCCCACTCTTGTTCTATAAGTAAAAAATAATGAGAACTGGGATTAGTATACAGAACCACCCACACAAACCTATTTCTTGCCACATTAACACAAAAAGCGATGCCAGCTCAGTGGAGTCAATATGTCATTATGTTCTAATGTGTTTCTCAGACGTTTTCATGGAGGTTTTTTTCCCTTCATTCCATGTTCACCTGAAACAATCACAAAGGGCTTTTGCAAGGGCTTAAATAGGGTGAAAGCAATTATTAGACCTAAGCAGGCCCTCTTCAGAGGGGTGAATTTCACCATAAATGAATACATTGAAGCAACATGGGTTGCTTCAAACTCACTGTAGTAAGGGAAATTCACAGTTAAAGCTTCCACTCCATCCTTAAACCATCCCATTGTGTCTTGGTGTCTGCATCAGCTGTGTTATTCCTTCACTCTAATCAGCTTCTCATACAGATAAATTTTAGAGGTGTAGACTATACTTGGTGTGTGCAGGATTCAGACAAACAGACCCACTAGGGCTGTGTCTACGCAATTTTTTTTCCTGAAAATCTCCCATTCTTTCTGTTGTACTAGTGCTAACAGTGATGGATGTGCTGTATAGCCTGGTCGCTGGTATTCTTATCACTAAATTATATAATCCTAATCTGGGCATGGTGAGATGAGACATTGATAAAAGCACTGGTGAATGATCTGCGCTGGTACCCCCACTGTTGCTTAAACCAGTGGAGCTGCACTGGTGCACTTCACACACAGTGGGAGATTCTCAAGGAAAGCTCAGTGAAGACTCATGCTGATTTTAATGAGTGTTATATATGGATATTCCGCAGGCGTCACAGATTAGGACCCCAAGAGTTGGAATGTAAAGGTCAGTTTTTGGTTTTAGCTGTGCACTGCCTCTAGAAATTAATGCTGCGTGAAAGTTTCATAACCCGAGCTGTAACAAGCCCAAGCTTAAACTAGATGTATGAAACTTTCAGAAAACCGAGGATGAAGTTTGAGTGAACCCTTGGCTTGCTGGGGAGGAACTGCTGGATTCAAACTGAAAACACATAAAACTCAGTGGTTTTGAGACTGTCACTTTTGCTTCAAGATGGCATGAACTGAAACCACGGAGCTTCATGCAGTCTACCAAACGCCAAAGCTATACTCACCTAGAGACAGGGACTTTTCAAAATTCGCAGTGCTGCTTACTGCACATCAGTGGTTAGAATATGGCCCCGAGTTAGCATGTAGCAGATCTAACAATAGATTACCTCCTACTTTCATCCATATCAATTTTAATAATCTGTGCTGTGTGACTAACACCCTGAATGCCTTTGCTTTTATGATTGCTGGCAGGACGGGATACATTTCTCCCAAGGAAAGGGCCATAGAGAATGCCAAAGCTGAGCTGATATGAAATACCTGGGAAGAGGGAGAATGTCAGGAATGTGTAGGAGTTGGCTTGACTCGTGTAGTGTCTGTGGCCAACTTTAAGACAACTGTTGGAGGGATGCTAATTTAACAGACCAAATGCTACTGTTTAAAAAACAACTTACTCATACGTCATATGCCCAACAGGACAGAGCGCCAGTTTAAAAACTTTTTTTTGATTAAAAAATGTAGTGCTTGAGCAAGGTGCTAGTCTGGTAGTGTTAGAAACTCACACCCTTACTTCTTCCATGGAAGAAGTACAGCACTGGTGGAAGCAAGCACATCTCCCACTTCCATGCCAGTACTGTTGTTGGCATTGGTGTACATGACCTCTACTTGGACTGTTATCTTGTTGTGGTGGAGAGGCTTTTGTGACCAAATGACTCTCAGAAATACATCGTCCGGAGTCTTGTACTTCTGGTAAGGTGACTCTTGGGGAGCAGGTCTGAGGTGAGGTTCCAGACAAAGTGCGGTCCAAACATCTCAAGAAAGGTCAGACTATGTCTGCTACCGTAAGTAACGGTAGATGATACTACCTGCAATTGTTGACCAGAGTGGATAGCTACACCGGGCTCCCTCTGGAAAGTCTTCTCTGGTGGACCAGGCAGCCAAGCTGATATGCTTATCTCCCCGGCTGTGAAGGTGGATAAGAACTGCGTGGACAGCCTAGGGCATAAGTTCAGGTACAGCAGGAAATTATGGCCTTCCACTGTACCCAGACCTATCTCCAGATGTCTCAACACTGTCATGCCACTGGATTCAGAAAAGCCTGGACCAGATATTGGTGGAGACTTTATACAACTTTTCCTCACTTAAATCCAATTCACACACTAGTCATAACATCAACTACTCATCTCCCCTCCCCTGCCAAGTCCTGTGACAATGAGCGAGCAGCAAAGCAGCAGGTATGGATACACTGGGAGCTGTAGCCGCAGGCCTGCACACAAGTGGCTCAGGGTATAGGGTCACTTTTCACTGGACTGAAGCAGCAGTGGAATTTGCCAGCCCCTGGGTGATGGAGCAGTCCTATTTAGGATCTCACTGCTCACCTCCGTAGTATGAGGAAGGGGCTAGAAAAGGTGCCCTAAACATTGTCTGCTTCATCTTAGCCCTGGTCAGCATGCCACAGCTGATGGGGATCCACTACAGCAATCGAAAATCACATAAAAAGACAAATAATTAAAAAAAAGACAAAGGTGACATCTCTCGCCATCGGTGCTTGGAATGTGCACACATTAATGGACTGTATAACAGGAGAAAGAACAGCTGTAGTTGGTAGAGAACTGGCCAGATGTAACATCCAGATAGCGGCCCTAAGTGAAACTCATTTAGCTGAAGGAGAACAACTTACTAAAAAAGGAGCCGGCTACTCCTGGTTTTGGAGTGGCCATAGTAAAGCATAGCGATGTGAAGCTGATTTGGGGTTTGCCATCAAAATACAGCTAGTCAGCAAACTTACGAATATCCCAAAGGGTGTGAATGATAGACTCACGCTAATGAGACTCCCACTGTTTGAGAAAAGATGTGCAATTATCATTTGTGCTTATGCACCCCCTGATGATCAACCCCGATGTGAACAAGGATAAATTTTACGAAGACGTGGGGTCCCTTTTTGCAAAGGTGCCAAAGACAGACAAGCTCATCATCCTTGGTGAGTTCAATGGTAGAGTTGGCGCAGTTTACCAGGCATGGCTAGGTGTGATCGGGGAAAAAAAGGCCATGCTTACAGATGCCTTTTGTGACTGTGACACCGAGATTAGCATCAGATACTGGACTGATGACAAGCTTTTCTAGCTGCGGAGACTACAGGCAAAGATGAAGGTTCAGGAAGTGACTGTGATTTTCTGTTTGCTGTTGACTCTTCTCTGAATGCCAAATCTGAGTCTGACATGCAATGGTGTATGGACTTACATCCCTTCAGCTTGTGACAATTTTTGGTCTCACAATCAACATCAAGACGACAGACGTACGTGATGTACCAGCCTGCACCAGGGAAGCTTTATGTAGAGCCTAATATCACAGTGAATGGCCAAACCCTCCCGGCAGTGGACAAGTTCACCTACTGTGGCAATACTCTGTCATGTGCAGTTCACATTGATGGTGAAAGAAATGCCAGAATTACCAAAGCAAGTGTGGCCTTTGGCAGACTACATGCAAATGTGTGGGGACACAGAGGCATTAGTCAACAAACAAAACTGAAGGTCTACAAACCATAGTGTTGCCATCTTCGATGTATGCATGTGAAACCCGGACGGTGTACAGATGCCATGTTATGAAGCTGAATCACTTTCACATGGGCTGTCTGAGGAAACTGATGAGGATAATATGGCAAGACAAGGTGCCAGATACTGAGGTTCTCCTATGAGTAGGTATTCCAAGCTTCCATACACTGTTGATTAAATCCCAGGTGAGACGGGCAAGCTATGTCACCAGAATGTCTGATGAGCAACTGCCAAAGAAGATCTTTCAGGGTGAGCTAAAGGAGGGAAAGTGCTCTCAGGGAGTCCAGAAGAAACGTTTCAAAGCCTCCCTCAAGTTATCCTTGAGACATTTCAACACTGCCCCACAGTTTTGGGAAGATCTCGCTCAGGATCATTCTACCTGGTGACGTCTCATCTATACTGGAGCCACTGTCTATGAGCAGAGGAGAACTACTGAGGCAAAGCAGAAGCGCCGGCAGCATAAATCTCACAACAGTTCACGTTCGCTGTTAATCAAGTGACCCCTAGCGGCATCTCTTGTTCAGTGTCCCACAGACAGTTCAGAGTCCAAATTGGCCTGATCAGGCACTCACGTGTTCACAGAAACCAAACCAATCAGTGATGTCATGATCATCTTCAAACTTGAAGGACGAACAACATGAGATTTCATGTCCATGTTTGATGGCAAGCTCCTTGCCCATACCAGCTTGTAATTTAGCATCCCAATCCTGCATGGAAAAGCTTGAAGGCTCAGGCTAATTGTTCCTGAGCTCAAACCTGGAAAGACAACCTCTAGGCAGGAGAGAAGCATTCACTTTTCATTCATTCCTTGATCTCTCTACTGTGACTAACAACCAGCTTGCCAATTAGTATGAGCTGTTTTGGGGTTTCTATCATGTGGCTCCCAAGTTATATTGAAATCCTCTTGAAATAAAATCAAACCCACTTATAAAAGAATTGGTGAGTAAAGCTGGCTGTTATCGATAGGAAAATAGAGAGCTATGGCTCGTAAAGTGCTCTGTGTGAAGTCTTATAGCTCTTTATACCCCCCAGTGAAATACTTGCATCATAGCTACAAAAGCAAATTATCAAAAGAAAATAAAGTAAAGGATCCTTGCACCTTGACAGAGCAAAACGTGAGCTAAACTCTTCCAGGACTGTGTTCAATTCACTATCAATTTGAAAAGTGTTTCCCGTTAAATTATTCATAGTTTAGAATATGTGTGCAGGAAAAGCATCACCAATAATAGTATTATTAATCATGTCAGAGAGAGAATTCAGTGGAGGATGCTCTCGGTGTTTAATAATCTAATATTTTTGACTACTTTTCTATAACTTTTAAAAAGATGTGTTGGGAAATAAAATCTTGCCATTAACTCACTGTGCAGGAGCTGCATGGAAGCAAACTGGGTTGGCTAAGATCACCATTTCACAGGTTTCCCTCCCATCACATAATAGTGTGGATCAAAAATAATATGAATATTTAAATACACAAAGAAATATACACGTTTTAGCATTTGATTTTCCAGCCTTACTTTAACCTCCATAATCCCGGTAGCAGAGTTTGATTAATCCTTGAAAAGCTTGCAATATCTTTCCTAGAAAAGCAATCTTTAAAAGTATATGCAATGCAAGACAGGGCTGATCTGATAACATAATATTGGGAGTATTTGAATATTATCCTTTTCAGCATCCCATAGGTTAGTTACCAGGCATCTATTCCAGGCAGAAATGTCAATGGCACTGAGACTCAGGTTTTTTTCCAGATGTGATGTAGTTTCAGCATTACACATGCTTATATAGACAGCATATTGGGATCATATATCCGGTCTCAAATATTTATTGTTCAGTGGAATGGGGACTGCAGAACCCACACTGGGCCACAACAGGAAGGAGTGAATGATCTGTCTTGGAGCCAGAGACTGATATGATACCCACCCTGAAACTCCTGCCAAAAATATCAGGCCTAAAGGGAGGGTCCTCCTCCTGTAGTTAATAATCAAGAGGGGATAGGTTATCCAAGTGGAAGAGGCAGGCTGCCGAGGCGGCTGCCCAGACCACAGAAGCCAACAGAAGTTGGGCAGCCTGGGGAACAGAATGTTCAGTAAACCGACTGATGAGGGCCCCCTTGTGGTGGGATGTACATACAGTGAAAGACACTCCTTGCCCTGAAGAACTTGCAGTCCACAGAGACAAGACAGACAACGTGAGGGGAAACAAAGGCACAAAGAGGTGAAATGACTTACCCAATGACAAGACTTTCTTCTTTTTGGGTAAGGAGTTGGTGTTTCTGCCCAGCACCTTTTACATGGATGGGTTTTTTGTTGTTGTCCCCAGCTGTGACCAGTTGGCATTCTACTGATGTGGTACCCATTTTTTTACCATACTAATATACTAATGAATACCACTGTTAAGGATCAAGTGTAGTGTCCCTTACTGATGAAGTGTTTCATTCAAGCACAGAGAAGGAGGTGGCAGAAGATGATGAATCAGAAGGATGCAGTTACTTATTATACTGTTTCGAGTATCCTCTTGCCTATCCATTGCTGGAAATATAGCCAATATGTTTCTTTAGAAATCCACCATATACACAATTGAAATGAGATGGGACATAATGATGTTAGCTGGCTTCCCATTGCTAATGACAAAGAAAGGCTAACTTGAGAAACAATTACAAGAAGAAACATTCAAGATGGTAAATGTCTGGCTTGAATATTTTTAGATGCCTTTGTTGTTGACCTTTGAGAACAAATAATTGCCAAAAAATTCATTTGCAAATAATCAGAATAGTTATCAGGAACTGCTGAATCTCAGTTAACTTTAGTCACCTCTGCAGTTTATCTTTAAAATGCAGAAAAAACAATTAACTTTCTCACTAGTTAATTTATTTTGAGAGAGATCTTGGTTCCAAATAAGCTATATGATGTTGTTGACTCTTTCTTGTTGTTGTTGTTCTGAAATTGTCGTGCATAAGTAGTAATTGAACAGAGTCCAGACACTAGTTTGGCCAAATGCAATTTCCTTCTAAATGTCTTACTATCCTAGAGGATACGTGATTCACTTAATGCATACTTTTAGAAAGGCGGCAGTGGTAGTGGTGGGGGAAAAAAATCTCATCTGTTAGTTAAGAAAAAGTGAATCACAGATACTTACTGTAGGAAATTTGGCCCACCACTCTCATTTTTAAATTATCAGTTAAAAAAGTGACCAATTTTCCAGTGAATGATTGACAGGCAAATCATATTTTTTGTTGTTTTGACCCATGCACATACCAGTCTGAAAGGTGGTTTGCCACCAATAATTTCTCGTTCTAAGAGCTGCAGAAGCACTTAATGCTAACCTTTTTTCTTCTTCTTTTTTTGTGGCATTTTCAGTTGAAAATGGCTTTCTTAAGCCTTGTCTACACTAGAGAGTGTTGTTGACACAAGTTACAACGATGATCAAAAAGCCGTATAATTACAACAGTTGTGCCTGTTCACACAGCACTCGTGTCGTCGAAGCATGTCCACAGTCGGTGCTCTAGCATCGACAATGAGAGCAGTGCACTGGGGGCAGCTATCCCACTGTGCAACTCACCACCTTGTGCCGCTAGCAGTTGTGGCAAGGCAGAGAGGACTGCAGTGCATCATGGGTGCAGGCTCTACGTCCCATGATGCAGTGATTTCCGTCCTGTCATTCCATATGTTTCTGATTGCGTTTCATGGCATTTTTCAATGGTCCCAGTTTCCTGAGCGCCCACCATCTCTATCTGAAAGGATGGATCCTGCACTGCTCACCACTGTTGTCATCAGGGTTCTGAACACATTGCAGCTGCTCATGCAGTATATCATGAGCTCCCAATCAGAACAGGAACCTGAGGCACTTGACCTGCTGTTTGCCATGCAAACAAACAACGCCGGATTACTGTTTGCATTCATGGAGCATCTGCACATGGTGCACTGACGCATTTGGGCATGTGAAACAAGTTACTGAGTGGTGGGATTGCATCGTTATGCAGGTCTGGGATGAAAGCAGAGCTTTCGAATGCACAAAGCCACCTTCCCGGAACTCTGTGTGGAGCTCGCCCCTGCCCTGTGGCGTAAGGACACCAAAATGAGAAGCCAGTGGCAGTTGCTGTGTGGAAGCCATGTGGAAGCTGGCAACTCCAGACTGCTACCAGTCAATTGCTAAACTTCAGAAATCCCAGACTAAATGATTACACAAGGTGCAAGGCAATGAAAAATCAGTATTCTTGTCTGGATTATTATAGGGAGGTGACCTCAATCATCAACTTCAGATCTGAATGCAAGCTTTCCTGAAGTTTGGTGTCTGTTGCACCTAGCATTTCAGTCTAGGTCAATCTCTAGCAATAATAAGGAATTCAGTGCAATCAAGAACATTTTCTATGTAATAAATCTTTCCTTATTGCTGAGGCAGTGCTCAGACCATATATTACCAAATTGAAAGGTTCTTTTATAATTTTCTTCCAAGATTTTGTGTAAAGTAATTTCTTTCTAATGTTTTGTTTCTTTGGAAAACAGATAGAGGCTAATTAGCAAATCATGTATTTAAAAATCATTTTCTTTTTCAGCAGTGGCTCCCTCCTATTAGCCAAAAACATTCTGATTACAAAAGCATTACAGCTATCACCAGGATTACAATTATTGGGACGCATGGCAAGAAATGAGAAGGTATTTAAACAAAGACAAGTTACATCTGAGTTCTATTAGAACAGATGGCAAAGTCCATAGCTTCAATATTTTTTCTCCATAATAGGGTAAACAGGTACAGGAGATTTCTCATTCAATGAAGGTGAAAATATGGAATCAGAAGTTATTGTAAGGAAGTATGAAAGTGATTTCCTTTCAAAGGAAAAAAAAGTCAACATAGAATGTGATATTCCAGATATGTGCAGAAAAGAGAAAACAAATCATTCAGGAGTTGGATGAATGTAAAACATCTATTCGACATGTCAGTCTGTCATATTAAATAAAGACCTCCAAAGACATTACATTATTTATAGTATACTCACTAAGGAGACATCCATTCCCCATAATAAGACAAATATAGAATAGCTGGATTTAATAGTAAATCATACATGGATCATGAAAGCCAAGGTTAATCATCTTATTTTTCCTTCTTCTCCCATGCACAACACCCCCTTCACATCTGGACATCACGGCATCTCAGTCGACAAATTGCCAGCTCTGGAGAGTTTTTTTTTTAATTAGTTTGTATAGTATGTTATGACATATATTATAACTATCAATAAACATTAGAGTCCCAATCTATCTCAACACATTTTAATAATAATGCAGTAGCAATATAACAGCCACATGGACAAATATCTTTTTCTGAACACAAATTAAACTAGCAACAAGCTGGAAACCTGAGGTAAAATCCTGGCTCAACTAAATTAAATGGCAAAACTCCCACTAACTTCAATAGGGCCACGATTTCACCCCTGATATACTTGACAAAATTGTAATAGTGTTGCCCCAACAATCATGCTATTAATGCTCTATTAGCATTTTTGTTGTAACCTGCTATAATCCTGTGGCTTTCATAAACTGAAATAGTTCTTCCTTGCCACTGTCCAAGAGATATTTTAGAAAAGACTGAGAAAAGTCTGTTTCTCTTGATATTTATGTAGTTCTTTAACAGATAGAGTATCTTGAACAATAACATACATTTCTTAGCTAAATGGAAAGATTAGGGACTCTTCAAAGGAATAGATAATATGGTGATTGGCATTTTTAAAAATGCAAAACAAAAACGAATTAAGGTGAGAAGACTCCTTACAACAGACTAATCCTTCTGTTAAATATGTATTTCCTTTACAGTGTTAATCCCGTTCTCCATCTCATAAGAATAACTAATTCTCTAAACATTTATTATTTTAATAGGTTTTTATAGATAAACAACTTTGAATTAACACACCAGTGTCTTTACAGGAAACTTACATTTTGATATACAGTACAGTATTTGGCCTTAGCTTTCAATTGATCTTGTCTAAAGTTTTAAATAATTTATAACTCTTTCAAATAGCTAACACTGGCTTGTTTTAAATAATAGCCTAGACATTGCAGAAAGAAATATAAGGGAAGTAAAGGAATGAGAATTTAGCAACCTCCACATAAAATGATAAGGACTCACATTTCTATTGCATATTTCATCTGAAAGGAGTGCAAAACACTTTATAAACTATATTTTTTACAGGAATAATTTTATCCCGCACTGCAATACAGTCATCTTCAAGGTGAAAAGTTGGCAATGCCAACAGCAGTTTAGGATAGAAAGTGAACAAGGATCCACTTGAAACTGAAAGAGAATCTCTGATAGGAAGATGCCAATTCTCTGAATTAGAATTTGGTCAGGCTACCTTAAAGTATAATTCTATCTCAGAGGGGACTCTAAAATGGCATCACGTCTCGATCAGATCCATATCTAATGAGCTCAATTTATAAATACAAATGTGTTTCTTTTTTCATAACTTCCAGCTTTGCAAACACAGATCGGAAGCAGAGAGTCAAGTTGGGATATTTTCCCCTCATTCATCACCACAAGTAATAAAGGATATAGAGGCTAAACGATGCTCAAAGTGACACACAAGCAATCCCTCGTCTATAGATGATGCCCTTATTGACATCTGTGAAACCTATTATATTCTGTGGGTTTGCTGTATGACTGATTGCTTCTTAGTGAACAGCTCTGTTGTGTATAGACCAGGATGCTCACCATAATTCTGTTTTCATTTATCTTCCCTCCACTAGCCAGACCAAATGAATTGAAACATTTTCACAATTCAACATAAGGGTTGGCAATATGTCCAAATGATATAGCTGCCCATGTGCAGGGTGGGAGCCATTAAAACTAAACATTCACCGGTCCAGATATGTGCATTAACTTCAGTGATTTCCTATAGATACTATGGTACCACTATCGCCACTGTATCAAATGTTGAGTTTTGGGCCACCACTGTACTTCACAGCTTCCTATTGTGCATGTTGTCCTGAGGCTGTTGCCATGTTATTACTTAAGAAAGGCACTTTTTCGTCCTCAGGACACACGATAGTACCAGCCATTTTCTATCATTCTATCGTTACCAGCTTTTTCTATCTTTGCTGCTTATAGTGTTGTATATTCAATGGCAGCAGCTAAGAAGCTGACTGAGTGTTCAAAACACCTGAACTGCTTGAAGGAACAAAATACACCCACAGCGTTGAGACCACATTTGACACAGTATGCAGAATACCAATCAGATTACATGTAAAAGGGGAAATGCAGGTAAACACAAGCTGTGTACCATATATATATCTTTGCAAATTCACTGCATACCTACTATGGAGAGGTTGCTGGTTTCTTATAGTACAGAGGTTTTATATAGAGGAGACTAAAAGGGTCAAAAAAGGGTGTAAATCCATTGTGTTCAAGGATGTAAATCCAAGTTAGGGATGAGTGTTGTGGTCTTCAAAATGTGCACATGCAAGGCACAGTGAGTGGATAGCCCAGAGTGAGGGGGCTGATATGCCAAGAGTGCTGCACAAATCAGCTTTCATAGATCACTGCAAAGCTGCTGAATAACTCAGCAAATGGAACTTGTGAATGTAACAGAGCAGAAAAAAAAAAAAGCAACCCTTGCAATTACTCAGACAACCACTTCAAAGAACCCCATGGAGGGTCATCCTCCCCAAAACAGTCCCGCCCCATGTTAGGACCACTAATGTAGGAAGATACATCCTAGATATAAACAGTACCAGGTATTATATTAAAATATATTATCAACATGAAAACATATATTTTAAATATTATACAATTAGAATATTTTTATGCTATACACATTATGTGACTGCAGCAGTGACTACAATGCTCTGGGAGCTAAGGTGAAGGAGTCAGGGGCATGTGTTGTATTATTGTCCATCCTCCCAGGTAAGGGTAAGGGCCTGAGGAGGCTTTACTGGGACCAGTACCAGAACCAGTAAGGGCTCCTTACTGGGGCCAGCCAGTATAGCAATCAGTACCGGGCCCTTACTGGGACCAGTTCCAGAACCAGTAACGGGGCCTTACTGGGACCAGTGTTGCAGCCTTACTGGGACCAGTACCATAACCAGTATTGTGGCCTTACTGGGACCAGTACTGCGGCCTTACTGGGACCCGATCCTGAAACAGTAACGGATCCTTACTGGGCCCAGCCAGTATCGCAATCAGTAAGGGAGCCTTATTGGGACCAGTACTGGGCCCTTACTGGGACCAGTACCAGAACCAGTAAGGGGGCCTTACTGGGACCAGTACTGCGGCCTTACTGGGACCAGTACCAAAACGAGTAAGGGGGACTTACTGGGACCAGTACTGGTCCCTTACTGGGACCAGTTCCAGAACCAGTAAGGGATCCTTACTGGGGCCAGCCAGTATCGCAATCAGTAAGGGGGCATTACTGGGACCAGTACTGGGCCCTTACTGGGACCAGTTCCAGAACCAGTAAGGGGGCCTTACTGGGACCAGTGTTGCGGCCTTACTGGGACCAGTTACAGAACCAGTAAGAGGGCTTTACTGGGACCAGTACCAGAACCAGTAAGGGGGCCTTACTGAGACCAGTACTGCGGTCTTACTGGGACCAGTACCAAAACCAGTAAGGGGCCCTTACTGGGACCAGTACTGGGCCTTTACTGGGACCAGTTCCAGAACCAGTAAGGGGGCCTTACTGGAACCAGTGTTGCGGCCTTACTGGGACCAGTACCATAACCAGTATGGGGGCCTTACTGGGACCAGATCCTGAACCAGTAAGGGATCCTTACTGGGGCCAGCCAGTATCGCAATCAGTAAGTGGGCATTATTGGGACCAGTACTGGGCCCTTACTAGGACCAGTTCCAGAACCAGTAAGGGGGCCTTACTGGGACCAGTACTGCGGCCTTACTGGGACCAGATCCTGACCAGTAAGGGGGACTTACTGGGACCAGTACTGCGGCCTTACTGGGACCAGATCCTGACCAGTAAGGGGGACTTACTGGGACCAGTTTTCAGAACCAGTAAGGGATCCTTACTGGGGCATGCCAGTATCGCAATCAGTAAGGGGGCCTTACTGGGACAAGTATTGGGCCCTTACTGGGACCAGATCCAGAACCAGTAAGGGGACCTTACCGGGACCAGAGTTGTGGCCTTACTGGGACCAGTACCATAACCAGTATGGGGGCTTTACTGGGACCAGATCCTGAACCAGTAAGGGATCCTTACTGGGGCCAGCCAGTATCGCAATCAGTAAGGGGGCCTTACGGGGACCAGTACTGGGCCTTTACTGGGACCATTTCCAGAACCAGTAAGGGGGCCTTACTGGGACCAGTGTTGCGGACTTACTGGGACCAGATCCTGACCAGTAAGGGGGCCTTACTGGGACCAGTTTCAGAACCAGTAAGGGATCCTTACTGGGGCATGCCAGTATCGCAATCAGTAATGGGGCCTTACTGGGAGCAGTATTGGGTCCTTACTGGGACCAGATCCAGAACCAGTATGGGGGCCTTACTGGGACCAGTACTGCGGCCTTACTTGGACCAGATCCTGAACCAGTAAATGATCCTTTCTGGGGACAGCAAGTATCGCAATCAGTAAGTGGGCCTTATTGGGACCAGTACTGGGCCCTTACTGGGACCAGTTCCAGAACCAGTAAGGGGGCCTTACTGGGACCAGTGTTGCGGACTTACTGGGACAAGTACCAAAACCAGTAAGGGGGCCTTACTGGGACCAGTACTGCGGCCTTACTGGGACCATATCCTGACCAGTAAGGGGGACTTACTGGGACAAATTTCAGAACCAGTAAGGGATCCTTACTGGGGCCAGCCAGTATCGCAATCAGTAAGGGGGCCTTGCAGGGACCAGTACTGGGCCATTATTGGGAACAGTTCGAGAACCAGTAAGGGGGCCTTACTGGGAGCAGTATTGCGGCCTTACTGGGACCAGGTCCAGAACCAGTAAGGGGGCCTTACTGGGACCAGTACTGGGCCTTTACTGGGACCATTTCCAGAACCAGTAACGGGGCCTTACAGGAACCAGTGTTGCGGACTTACTGGGACAAGTACCAAAACCAGTAAGGGGGCCTTACTGGGACCAGTACTGAAGCCTTACTGGGACCATTACCAAAACCAGTAAGGGGGCCTTACTGGGACCAGTACTGGGCCCTTACTGGGACAAGTTCCAGAACTAGTAAGGGGGCCTTACTGGGACCAGTACTGTGGCCTTACTGGGACCTGATCCTGACCAGTAAGGGGGCCTTACTGGGACCATTTCCAGAACCAGTAAGGGATCTTTACTGGGTCCAGCCAGTATCGCAATCAGTAAGGGGGCCTTACTGGGACCAGTACTGCGGCCTTAGTGGGACCAGTACCAAAACCAGTAAAACAGGGTTAGTTA